>NW_027809797.1:0-13613 GCF_054177405.1 Leptonychotes weddellii | reverse complement strand
CCCCGCCCTTGCCGGTCCGGGCTAAGTCATCTGCTTGGGTTTGTTCTCGGGAGCTTTTATTCCCTGCAAGCTTTCAGTACCGCTTTGGAGGTCGAGAGTGAAAATGGCAGCCTCTCAATCTCCGCCCTGGAGAAGCTGAGAACTCGGGGCCCCACTCCTCAGTAAGCCCCCAGAGAAAAGCAGTCAATCACTCCTGTCTGCCCAGTCTCTGGCCGCACTCCGTGCTCACCTGGCCTGTGACCAAGTGTCTCTAACTCTGGCACCCGACCCTGTGTGGAGTCTCCAAACCCAGCAGATCCCTGTGGTGTGCTCCTGCGCTGCTCCTCCCAGGGGAGGAAGGGGAGTCTCCCCAGATCTGCCACTTGTTGGGACTGTGCCGCGGATCACGGTTTATGGCAACCCTGAGCTGAGAGCCCACTCCTCGGCTCCGTCTCTGTAGCCGGCTTCCCCGCTCCGATACCTGGGAGCTCTGCCACACTCAGGCACCCCCGGTCTTTCTGTGACCCCGAGGGTCCTGAGACCACACTGTCCCAGAGAGGGTTCCATCCCCCACTTAGCCACTGAGCAATGTCCCTCAGCAGAGCCAACTTCTAAAATTTCCGATTTTGTGCTCTGCAGCTCTATCACTTGCCAGAAGCGGCCAACGGAGGCCCCCTCCCCCACCATCTATCTTCCTGAATATCGCCTCGGATTCACTTCTCCGCACATCCTACCTTCCAGAAAGTGGTCGCTTTTCTGATGAGAGAGTTGTTGCTATTCTTTTCTCCGATCTCCTGTTGAGTTCGTAGGTGTTCAGAATGGTTTGATCCCTATCTAGCTGAATTCCTGGGACCAGACGAAATTTAGGTCTCCTACTCCTCCACCATCTTGCTCCTCTCTACTACACTTTGGTCACACTAACCTCCTTGCTGCTCCTCCAACATAGCAAGCACATACCTGCCCTCTGGCACTAAGCAATCATTTTGCCTGGAATTCTCTCCCTCTAGAAGTCTGCATGGCTTCCTTCTTCACTTCCTTCAGGACTCTGCTTAAATATCATATATATACATCATATGTATATACACAGACTTTCCCTTCCCCCAAGAATGTAAGCTCTCTGAGGGTATGAACTTTGTCTATATCTCTAGCTCTTATTGGGCATTTAATACAAAACCTCTGAATGAATAAGGGAATGAATACCTGAATGCAGCCATGAGAATACGTCCCAGAATCTGAACCAAAATAGAATGGAGCAAAGAGTAACTAAGACCAGGTAGCAATCCTCTGGCAGGCATATATCAAACATTTCCTCCTGCATTGACATCATGATACACACAATGTTGACTTAAACAAATCTGGTTCTTGCCCATAATAAACAGGTACTTAAGTTGAATAGACATATTAAATAATTAGTGAATGAGACCATTTATAGAAAAGCACTGGCAGTCTTTAAATTAAAACTCTAATTAGTTAATAAATTCGCATTGCCTTGCTCTAAGCCATTGGATGTTTCCCACCCCCATCACTGTTCCTATCTTCTGCCATAAATGTCTCCTTCCTACATGACTCTCCCTGATAGGACCAACCACTGGAGCCCTGCTTAACTCCTTGCTCACTTCTTCACTGAAAGAGCCTTCTCATTTGGCTACTCAGGAATTTCCCAGTCACTGGTCTTCCTTCTGAACTAATATTGCCCTCTTCAGGGTTGAAAGAAACTCAGGTATGTAAGCAAAGGAAGCAGACTTGTTATTAGAGCCACGTCTTATGCATCCAAGTAACTGAGATGAGTTAGAGACTTAAGCCATCTGTTTAATAGTGATTCAAAAAGATTCTAACACCATTATGGGACTTTCTGCCTACTATCTGTCCATTAGTCAAGAGTTATCTATATGGTTCTTAATATTGCCACATTGACTCTAATAAGATACCAAAAAGGAAGTGAGAAATATATTGACCCACTTTCCTGTGGACAGAGTGATGCAGAAAGAAGTGAGCTGCTGAGGATCAAGCTGTTGGAATAAGAGGTCGGGTCTCCTGACACTTGACCTGTGTATCTCCTCTTTTCAGTCACTACTGATTGTTAAATGGGGTCTCAGGGTTCCATGGGGGAGAAAGAAGAGCAGAGTCAATAACTTTGATTTCTTGGCAAAGCCTTTGCCTCAGTAGGCTTTCCTGGAAACAAGTCCCTATAAGCAAAGTCTCACCAGATTACCCCACCAACCTGAAAAATATCATATCCATGAGGATACATTAACTTAAAAGATGAAACCAACAAAACTGATGATCACACTATAGTAACAGACTGAAGAATCTTTTCTTTTATTAGACAAAAGTCAATATAGTAATGCTTGACCTCATTCACAACAGCCAGCCACCTACATGTGATTATCCACATAATAACAAAGCAAATAAAGAAATCTATACAGTGTTTTGATATCTCTAAAAACAGGAGGTTCAGGATGCTTTGCCTATATTCTTTCCTAAATTCAGAGGAAAGAACTTGACTTGTTTATTCAACTAACATGTATTATACAAATAAGTAGCATTGAAGTAAATTAGGGTGAACAAGAAGATATACTGGGAAGGTATAATTTTCTTCCATCAGTATTTCTAACTGACAAGTAGACAAAAAAGCAAGAAGTGACATAAAAACCATCCATGGAAGGAGCAAAACATTACAGTATAAGATGTGTCAAAAGGAAAGGATGAAATATAAAAAAGGACCTGAGTAAAATAAGACAATTTATTCATTTTATAATTATTTCTCAAGCACCTACAACATCCTTAATATTGTGAAGCATAAGACAAAAGCACTATTTTGAAAGGTCTTAAAATTTACCAGAGAAGACAGAATACACACATTAAAGCTAAATAAAAATATGTGCAGCATGAAACTATTTGCTGATTGGTAAAGCAGTGTGTGTGATATTCAAGAATTTGGGGAGGAAGTCACTCTGGATTGGTGAAACTGTAGAAAGCTTCATGGAGGAGGTAGGAATTGATCTAGGTATTTAGATGAAGCATAAAATTTAAGCACTGTGAAGAGGAAATTCTTCCAGGGTAATGGAAACAATGCAAATAAGTTGATATAGATGAGAAAGTACATGGCATGTGGGCCAATAATACTTGCTACTATAACAGAAATGCAACAATCTCAGTGGCTAAACAAAATTAAAGTTTACTTCTTGCTCATACAGAGTCCAATTCAGTTGTTCCCAGAGAGTATGAGGACACAACTCTTTTCATCTTGTGGCTCTGACCTCCTCTAGGTCTATAGAGTCTTCTCTCTTTAGCTGGTGGATAGGAAAGAGAAAGAGTAATGAGAACTGACTGGACATGGCAATTTTTCACAGGCAGGCCTAGAAGTGATATGCCTCACTTCCACACACATTCCATTGGCTCGAACTCAATCCCAACACCACACCTAACTGCAAGGGAGGACAAGGAAGTGAATGGTGGTGAACACACAGAGTCTTTGCAGTGTATTTGGTAGAAGGAAAGTCAACCTATTTGGCTGGCACAAAGGGCTAGATAAATAGACTAAATCAAAGATGGGAAAAACACGAGACTGCTCTCTAGGAGCTCAGGGAGGAAGGGCAGGCACACATGAAATGTTTAAAAACAAACAAGAGAATGTGCCTGATTGTCCTGAAAGTGAAGCATAAAAAGGTGGAAGGGGACTCATGGCATTGAGAGGTTGCTCAGGGTGGCATGATTGGGAGAGGTTTCAAGATATGTGGAAATAATGCTGAGCCTTTAAGGGTGGTTCAGGAGGCAGATGGTGTGAGTAGATATCTCAGTGGGATAGGTATAGATGTGTAAAGAAGAGAGGGTAACACTGATACAAATGAGGAATGAGGACAAAGAACACGAGTAAGGGCAGAGAGATCATGATAAAGCTGCTGGATGGAGGCAGTAATTAGGCAAGTGGTATTTATCAATGAATACCCTTTGGTATTGGGAACAAGCCTTCACTTATAGGACTGTCACATACCACAGGACTTTTAACATCCCTGAACTCCACCCATCAAGTGCTGGTCCTGCCCCCAAGTAACAGTGACTTTTTTTTTTTATTCTTATGTTAATCCCCATACATTACATCATTAGTTTTAGATGAAGTGTTCCATGATTCATTGTTTGTGCATAACACCCAGTGCTCCATGCAGAACGTGCCCTCCTCAATACCCACCACCAGGCTAACCCATCCCCCCACCCCCCTCCCCAACAGTGACTTTTAACATCCCCCTGTACTTCCAAAGCTCTGCTTAGAGACAGGCATGGAACAGTAATGCCTCTACTGAGGGCACTAGTCACAGAGTTAAGAGAGATGAGGTCAGACAGGAGGTCAGGTAACCTTTATTCTAGGGTTCTGATGTGAAACTAAGGAAGTTGAGGCAGAAAATATAGGAAATAGAAAGCTACTATTGGTCTTAAATGGGGATTGTGCTGAAAATAGTGTTCAAATCTGTTACCTCTAGGCTTGATGTCGAAGATGGTGGCACCACTAACTGGAAACTGTTTCCAATTCAACTTGAGGCGTGACTCACAAAAGACTTATACCCAAATCAAGTCTATTACTCCAAATGTCACATATGGACATTCAAATATTAAACAATCAATTCCTGAAAATTCAGGACACTCCTATATTAAGACCACTAAATCAGTCTCCTACCTCCTGAGGAATGGTATGTAGATAGAAGTAACTTCCGCTAGTGAGAGAAATCAATCTGGCATGAAACCAGAGAAGTTAAAGTAATCTGAAAGTGTCTAGATCTCCTGTACACATGGCCTTATTCTGTGAATGTTTCTACTATTTAGAGAGCCACTGCAGTTACTTCAGACATGTCAGACCCTTCAGGACAGATATATCTTGCCCTGATTCCCAAACCACTGGAAATGGTTCTCTATCAAATAATAGTACTGCTGATTTGCGAAGCTAACTTTCGTCTCCATATCCTTTGCCCCTTGAGTGGCCCTTAAAATAGGAATTTCTAGCTGAAGAGCATGCTGACTGAAAGAGAGCTAACCCACTGGCTGGGATTGCCTGCTACCCCACAACCACAGAGCTTTGCTTGGCCTTCATGGCACTGATGTGGGACAATCACAGAGGCCGGTCAGATGCACCTGCAGACCTGATAGGAAATGTCACTCAGAAATGCCTCAGCCGGAAAAAGACATCTCTAAATGGATGTTTGAAAATAACCATGATGAGAGCCACAGACAGAGCATTTACAATTTTTTGAAGGAAAAAAAGTTTCACACACAAAAAAGAAAAAATAACATAGAAAAACAATTCTAAGGAAATATCTCTCATAAAGGGAAACAGGCAATAATTTTTCCAAACTACCTGACATCTTTTAAAATTCACTTGAGAAACAAACAGGTAAATAGAGGGGAGGGAGGTGAGGGGATGGGTTAGCCCGGTGATGGGTATTAAGGAGGGCACATACTGCATGGAGCACTGGGTGTTATACGAAAACAATCAACTGTGGATCACTACATCAAAAACTAATGATGTATTGTATGGTGACTAACATAACAAAATAAAATAAAATAAAATAATAAATAAATAAATAATAAAAAATAAATTCACTTTTAGTTTTTTATATTTCCAAGATAAAAATGTCATGTAGATGAATAAGCCTCCTCTTTTGAAAATCCAGATATTCCCAAGCAGGCTCTGATGTAATTATTAGAACATCAAAGTAAATTACTTCAATCAGATTATTTCCCTTCTTTCTTCTCAGGAAAATGCCCTCCATTGAGGGAACAGGGGTCTTGGTTGAGGAAGACAAAACATGGGCAACTTTCACACATGTGCAACTTTGAGGTGTAAGGCACCAGGAAGGATTGCTCTTTAGGAAAAGTGGAAAGTGGGAGTTAGGAGACAGATGGAAAAAGGAAACGGAGCTTCTCATCCATATGCACATCTGCCTCTCACTACCTCTGGAAGCACATTAAGATTTTCTTTAAGACAAGAAAGAACTATCACCCTTTTCACTCACAAATGTTTATGGACTGTGTACTTGATATCAGGAAGTACCAGGTTCTGAGTATCCATAGCAAGCAACACAAACTCCTAATATCTGAAGGCAGAAGAAGGGATTTCATCAAATGGGAAAATCTACAATTTCTATGGAGAGTAAGAAGTTTGGGATCAACACCAAAAAACACCGGTGTGAGGGAGTCCTAGAGAGTGTGAGAAGGAAGAAAAGGGCTATGGAGAAAGGTCTGGATGGAGGGGAAGGTGAGGAAGCTAAGGTCATATGGCCATGACCTTCTCAACTAAGTTGGAGGTGTTTGCTGAGAATAAAGTCTGAGAAGGAAGAAAACAAGGCATAAAATATAGAAAATGTGTTCTTGACCTTGATAAATCTAGTTTTCCTGCTTTTCACCCGCTAGAGGTATGCAGCCTGGTTCCAATGAGTTAATGTGCAAACATTTGAGAAAGTGCTGGTAATTAGCCTGATATTTCCACCTCCCTCAACCTTCAATGATATTCCAACAACCTGTTAAATACCCCTTTTGGTTCTAGCAACCTACATACTTTCTGATCTTGTAAGAGCTCATCTTTGAAACCAATTAATCAGTCTTTAGTATCAACAAATGCTTACTGAACACCTGAGAAATTATGCATAAAAGTTCAACAGCAACTTTAATGGGAAATTCAAACCTGCTCACTCTATCCCAACTGTTTGGATATCCTTGCTTTCCACCAAATACTTTAAGAGTACTGTCATCTCACTGGCTGTCTCCTCCACAAATCTTCCCAGAGAGAAACGGTCTACTCCTTCACCTCCTCTTCCATCAAGTTTTGTTCAAATGCTACCGTCTCAGCAAGGCCAATCCTAAAACCCCTTTTTAAAACTAACTTTACACTTCCATTCTTCATGCCCTCCTCCATTTTTCCCACAGCACTTATCATCTTCAAAATACTATGTAATTTTTTAAAAAGATTTTATTTATTTATTTATTTATTTATTTATTTATTTATTTATTTATTTATTTATTTAAAGAGAGCATGTGTCAGCCAGTGCAGAAAGGAGAGGCAGAGGCAGAGGGAGAGAGAGAGAGAGTCTCAAGCAGACTCTGCGCTGAGCACGGAGCCCCACACAGGGTTCTATCTCATGACCTGGAGAACATGACTTGAGCCAAAATCAAGAGTTGGCCACTTAACTGTTTACTGAGCCACCCAGGCACCCCCCATAATTTATTTTTTTAATTACATATCTTTCCATCTCCTGCCAAGAATAAATCGTTGTATGTATATGTATTTTCTTTCCTTTTTTATTGAAGATTTATTTATTTTAGAGAGAGAAAGAGAGTGTGTGATGGGGAGGGGCAGAAGGAGATGGAGTAAGAGTCTCCAGCAGACTCTACATTGAGCACAGAGCCCTACCTGGTGCTCCATCTCATGATCCTGATCACAACCTGAGCCAAAACCAAGAGTCAGAGGCTTAACTGACTGCACCACCCAGGCGCCCCGCTTTTCTTTTATTTTTACTGCCCTGTTGCAAAATCTAGAATAGTGCTTGATGCAAAATAATTTGTTGAGTGAATGAGAAAAATAGTTATGGCTCATTCTATCTCTGAAAAAGAGAGTCTTTATCAGCACCTTCTTGTAGCATTTTCAGTTTCTGAGATCTTTGGTGATTGGTTCTAGAGTAAGATTATAACTAACACAGTCAAGAAATATCTAATGTCATTTATTGAGAACTCCCACCAAAATGACCAAAGGTAGCCTGGGTGGGGGGGAAAAGCAGAGGAAAAGAGAGTGAGAGAGAAATGAAGAGACAAAACCACTGAGGAGTTGGTGTGCAATGAAAAAGACAGCATGTGTTTTAAAACAACAGAAGACTCAGCATGTGAAGAGGCAAATGGGCTGTCCTCTGCCATTTTCCTGGCCTTCATACCACGAAGGAAAGTGAGGTCAAAGAGCATGCCCCACTTGGGCTGAGAGCTTCCACCAGCCATCCCCCCGCCACCTCCACTGTGGGAGGCAGTGTCTCTGTTCTTGAAGCTATACTTTAATGGAACTGAGCAAGACCAGGTGGACTGATTATCGATTTAGCCAACTGCTCACAGGAATTTCCTCAGAGAATTAAATGCACCATAGACTACATATTGATAGAGACAAAATGCTTCTCTGAGGTAAATGTTAGGATGCTTATGCGTTGTTTTTATTAGGTCTTGTATTTAAGACCTTACATTTCAGTGTATGTGTTTTCTAATGGGAGTAAAACACTAAAATTATGTCAAAAGAGATTTGATAAACAAATATTAGCTTTATATTCAATTTAATGCATCCAGTGCATAAAACAAGGTCTACAGTTGTTTTACTGTATATATCTCATCCTTTACCCTCAAATTTTTTTTTTTTTTTGAGATTCTGTAGACCTTTTTTCTTGCTTTGCATCATGCCAGATTTTAAAGTCTGGGGTTGCAGACAAACATTAACAAGTATATTTAATCAGTACTCTGGTTGACACCACTATTTGCTACCACACCAATGCTTGAATAAGTGTATGGCTCTTCATTTACTTTGGAGGGCTATGTATAAGTTCTATGCAATGTTAAGAAATGGGTATTTGGGTCTACAATCCTAAATTTGAATCCCAAAATAGCTCACAAAACCTTGGATATAGTCATCTCTAAAATGACATAATAATCTACATCACATAATATTAGGAGTATCAGCAATAAAATACATAAAGTGCCTAGCATGGGCCCATCAACACAGTTGCATTTCAACTAGAAGTAGTTCCATTCCACCTCCCTGTTCTTGACTTTCCAATCTTCTATGATTTTTTTTTTCTCCATTCAAGGCTGTCATAGATACAAGGTTTTAGAAATCCCTACCCTCTTTTCCAACAAGACTGATCTCATTCAAGTTATATAAATGGAACTGGCATGCTGACTCAGCACAGTTCTATAAAAACGTCCTCATCAGACAGTGAGCAACTGAAGTTACTGTTTAAGAGAAGATTGTCTCACTCAGGTAGGAACAGTCTCTGTTTTGTTTTCATTTTGAAGGGCATACAGCCTTATAAATGTTAATGAGTTTATTCAGTAAAGACCTCAAACTATTAAGCTGTTGTGCTCTACTTCATTAAAATTTCTCCTGTCTAAAAGATGTCCACTCTCACCCCTTTTATTCAACATACCTCTGGAAGTCCTAGCCACAGCAATCAGACAACAAAGAGAAGAGGCATCCATATTGGTAAAGAAGAAGCTAAACTATCACTATTTTTTAGATGATATGATACCATACATAGAAAATTTAAGCACCTGGGTGGCTCAGTCGGTTAAGTGTCTGCCTTCAGCTCAGGTCATGATCCAAGGGTTCTGGGATCAAGTCCCGCATTGGGCTACTTGCTCAGCGGGGAGTCTGCTTCTCCCTCTCCCTCTGTTCCTGCCTGATGCTCATGCTCTCTCTCTCTCAAATAAATAAAAAATCTTTTTTAATAAAGATTTTATTTATTTATTTGACAGATACAGCGAGAGAAGGAACACAAGCAGGGGGAGTGGGAGAGGGAGAAGCAGGCTTCCCGCCAAGCAGGGAGCCCGATGCAGGGCTCGATCCCAGGATCCTGGGATCACGACCTGAGCCAAAGGCAGCCGCTTAATGACTGAGCCACCCAGGTGCCCCAAATAAATAATCTTAAAAAAAGAAAATCCTAAAGATTCTACCAAAAAACTACTAGAACTAATAAATGAATTCAGTAAAGTTACAAGATGCAAAATTAATACCCAGAAATCAGCAGCATTTCTATACACTAATAAAAAAAATAAAGAAAACAATTCCATTTATAATTGCATCAAAAAGGATAAAATACTTACGAATAAACTTAACCAAGAAAGTGAAAGACCCATACTCTGAAAAATATAAAACACTGATGAAAGAAATTGAAGACAACACAAATGGAAAGATACTCCATGCTCATGGATTGGAAAAAATAATATTGTTAAAATGTCCATACCACCTAAAACAATCCACAGATTCAATGCAATCCCTGTCAAAATACCAACAACATTTTTCACAGAATTAGAACAAATAATAGTAAAATTTTTATGGAACCATAAAAGACCCTAAATAGCCACCGCAATCTTGAAAAAGAAAACAAAGCTGTAGGTATCACAATTCCAGATTTCAAGATATAACTACAAATATGTAGTTATCAAAACAGTATGGTACTGGCATAAAAACAGACATATAGATCAATGGAACAGAATAGAAACACCAGAAAAAACCCCACACTTCTATGGCCAATTAATCAATGACAAAGGAAGCAAGAATATATAATGGGAAAAGACAGTCTCTTCAATAAATGGTGCTGGGAAAACTGGACAGCTACATGCAAAAGAATGAAACTGGACCACTTTCTTACATCATACACAAAAATAAACTAAAAATGGATTAAAGACCTAATGTGAGATCTGAAACCAAAAGAATCCTAGAAAAGAACACAGGCAGTAATTTCTCTGACAGTGGCCATAGCAACATTTTTCCACATAGGTCTCTTCAGGCAAGAGAGAAAAAAGAAAAAGAAAAAAAAAACAACTATTGGGACTACATCATAATAAAAATCTTTTGTGTAACAGGGGAAATCATCAGCAAAACTAAAAGGCAACCTACTGAATGGAGGAAATATTTACAAATGATATATCTGATAAGGGGTTAATATCCAAAATATATAAAGAACTTACACAAATCATCATCAAAAAAAAAATCCAATTTTTAAAATGGGCAGAGGAGTTGAATAGACATTTTTCCAAAAACATCCAGATGGCCAACAGACACATGAAAAGATGTTCAACTCATCATCAGGGGAATGCCAATCAAAACCACAATGAGATATCACTTTATGCCTGTCAGAAGGGCTAAAATAAAAAAGATGAGAACTAAGCACTGGCGAAGATGTGGAGAAAAAGGAACTCTCATGAAATGTTGGTAAGAACAGAGAGGTACAGCTGCTGTGGAAAACAGTATGGAGTCTCCTCAAAAGAATAAACATAGAAATATATTATAATCCAACAACTCCACTACTGGGTATTTACCCAGAGAAAATGAAAACACTAATTCAAAAAGATATATGCACCCTATGTTTACTGTAGCATTATTTACAATAGCGAAGATATGGAAGCAACCTAAGTGCCTAACTGATAGGCTAATGGGTAAAGAAGATGTGGTGTACACACACACACACACACACACACACACACACACAGGAATCTTACACAGCCATTAAAAGGGATGAGGTCTTGCCATTTGCGACAACATGGATGGATCTAGACGGAAATAAGTCAGATTGATAAAGACAAATACCAGATGATTTCTCATGTGGAATCTGAAAAAAAAATGAATAACCAAACAAACAAAAAGCAGAATCAGACCTATAAATACAGAGAACAAACTAATGGTTACCAGAGGAAAGGGGGATAGGAGGATGGGCAAAATGGATGAAGGGGAGTGGGAGATGCAAGTATACCAGTTATGGAATGAATAAGTAAATCATGGGAATAAAAGGCACAGCATAAGGAATATAATCAATGATACTGTAATAACATTGTGTGGTGACAGATGGTAGCTATACTTGTGAACATAGCATAACATAGAGATATTGAATCAATATGTTATACACCTGAGATAAATGTAACATTGTCTGTCAACTATACTCAAATAAAATTTTTAAAGAAATTTCTGTCTACATACAGAATGAAAATCTTTAATATCAATCATTGTTAACTAGAATTTTAGAGAACCTTACATGAAGTACCAGGGAAGTCTCTGTAATTATTATAATGGATATCACTAATTTAGTATTATGTGCCAAAAAATTTTTATTTAATTCTTATAAAAAATTCTTGAGGTATATCTTTTGTACATTTATAATAGTAAAGTTAAGGAAACTTGCTTATAAAAAAGGAAATAATAAAAATGAGAACAGAAAATTAAAAAAAATAATAATAAAGTTGATAAAAACCTGGATATACTCATCAAGAAAAAAAGGTCCATAACACAAATTCCCAATATCAGGAACAAAAAGGAGATTTTCCCTAAAGATTATACACACATTTAAAAGGATAATAGGGGACTATTATATACTTTATGCTAACAAATTCTACAGCTTAAATAAAATGGGCAAATTCCTCAAAAAATGCACATTACTAAACTGATATGATAAAATAAAACTGGAAAATCCATATATCTGCTAAAGAAATTAAATTTATCATTAAAAAAAAACTTTTCCACAAAGAAAACAGCAGGTTTAGGTGGTTTTATTGGTGAATTCTATCAGACCATAAGGAAGAAATAAAACCAAACTTAAACAACCTCTTTAAGAAAAAAAGAGAACACTTTTCAACTGATTTTGTGTGTCAAGAATCATGCTAATACCAGAACCTGAAAGACATTATGAAAAGAGAGAAAGAGAACAAGAATTACTGACTAAAATGTAAAATGTAAACTAAATTCTAAAATGTAAACTAAAAATGTTAACTAAATTGGACCCACTTATATATAAATATAATTGTGATTCAGGAAAAAAGATTGACAAATTTTAATGCCAACTCATGATTTAAAAAAAAACTCCCATCAAACTAGAAAATAGAAATTCACTGATCTGATAAAAGACATCTATGAAAAACAAAACATATTATAATAATTTGTGATAAAGGACTAGACATTTTTTCCATAAGATTATTAAGAAGACAAAGATGTCCATTCTCATCATTCCTATTCAACATTTTACTGGAGGTGATGGCCAGGGCAATAAGTGAAGCAAAGGATATAAAACACATAAAAATAAAAATAGAAATAAAACTATCTATTTACAAATGATATCAAGATTAACACAGAAAATTCTAAGG
Organism: Leptonychotes weddellii; assembly: GCF_054177405.1. Classification (NCBI taxonomy): domain Eukaryota; kingdom Metazoa; phylum Chordata; class Mammalia; order Carnivora; family Phocidae; genus Leptonychotes; species Leptonychotes weddellii. Next base: position 764 of record NW_027809797.1, on the reverse strand, counting down.
AATTTGCAAAACATCTATTAGAACCAATAAACGTATTTAGCAAAATTGCTGTATTTAAATGTAATATAAAAATCGGTGGTATTTTACATTGTGATAGCAATTACAAAATTTAGTGAAAAATAACTCTCTTCCCCAAATCATCAAAAATTATAAAATACTTAAGAATACATTTAAGAATAGGTGTAAAGTGAAAACTAGAAAACTGCAGAGAAATTTGAAACTGAACAAGTAGAAAGATATAGATTCACAGATTCACAGACTGTAAGTAAACTAAATTCTAAAATGTAAACTAAAAATGTTAACTAAATTGGACCCACCTATATATATAAATATTATAAAATTGTCAGTTCTCCACAATTTGATCTCCAAAATTCTCTACAAATTGCTTGAATGCAATTTCAATCACAATCTCAGCCAATTTATTTGTAGAAATTGATAACCTGATTCTAAAATATCTATCAATATGCAAAAGACTTAAATATCCAAAATAATATCTAAAAAGAATGAAGTTACACAATTTGCACCACATGATTTCAGACTTACAGAGATAGTGTAATCAAGAAACATGGCAATGGCATTAGAGCCAGTAAGATAACGCAATGGAACAGAATAAAGATCAGAAATATACCCATAGTTACATGGTAACTTAATTTCTGGCAAATGTCAAAGCAACCCAATGTGGTAAGGAATATCTTCTTAACAAATTATGAACAACTAAATATATGGGGAAAAAATGCACTCTGACCTGTACTTTACCTAATACA
>NW_027809796.1:0-280 GCF_054177405.1 Leptonychotes weddellii | reverse complement strand
CATAGCACATACCCTCCTCAATGTCTATCACCCAGCCACCCCATCTCTCCCACCCCCCAGCACTCCAGCAACCCTGTGCTTAAAAAAAAAAAAGTAATTGGAAGAGCCATGTAAGATTCTTCCTTTAATGAAAGCTTCTGAGGGATTTGGCCTGAGTTTTTATTCCAGGACCAGCATTGTTACCCTTAGCAATCGTTTTGTTTATGAAGTTCTATGGACTGCTCTCAGACTACGAAAATAGGTTAGAGGGATTAGTACCAAAATTCTCAAATACTTCTTT
>NW_027809795.1:0-280 GCF_054177405.1 Leptonychotes weddellii | reverse complement strand
CTTCATCTAAAACTAATGATGTAATGTATGGGGATTAACATAAGAATAAAAAAAATAAATTAAAAAAAAAAAAGAAAAAACAAAAAAGAACTCTTTTGCCCAAACCACTCCCTCCAGAACCAGTATCTCATAGGATGGTTAGACTATGGTGTTTGCTATGAAATTGATGTTTTGTTGAGAGAACTGTAGTCAGTCATTGGAGCTTTTGATTGTAGTTAAAGTTACCCCAAATGGGATGAACCAAGCATGTAAAATGGGAAATACCTTTAATCAGAACATT
>NW_027809794.1:0-280 GCF_054177405.1 Leptonychotes weddellii | reverse complement strand
TTTATAAAAATTGAATGTCCCTTCGATTCCTTGTAAATATTTATGAATCTATTCACATGAAAATATAGAAACAATTGAGGTAAATCACTATATTAGTCAGGCTCATTGACACCTACCAATACAAAATGCAAATAGAAATTACAGGGAAATCTTAACAACAAAGGTTGTATGTTACACCGTAATCTGATTAGCTTTGTGATCTATAATGTCACGAAAGTGGGGGAAAGGGGATATGGCAAGCAGGTCAGCTTTTAAGTTCTTCAGCCTGAAATTACTCACA
>NW_027809793.1:0-280 GCF_054177405.1 Leptonychotes weddellii | reverse complement strand
GGCCATAGCCAAGGATCTGGGCATGGAGGAGAAAAGAGCAAGTGCAAGGTGAGACTTGCCAGGCACTTCTGCATCTGTCCGTCACTGCATCTGTCCATCACAACTTTCCTAGAGGAAGGACCACTGCTCTACTTCATTTGTCCAAATCTCATGCATGTTCTCTTTTTGTCAACTCTAACCTAGAAAGTTATAGGAAGAGAGATTCTGGAAAATGTAGGTTCCATCTTAACTAAGTTGACATAGCTCAATCCAGTAGAAAAGTGAAGGAGAAGAGACTTTC
>NW_027809792.1:0-280 GCF_054177405.1 Leptonychotes weddellii | reverse complement strand
GGAAAACGCCAAGCATCTTGCAGGGGTTTGTAAACACACACACACACACACACACACACACACACACACACACCCCCTTTGTTTCTTCCTGCTTAATTTGGTTAATTTGTAGTTTTCTCTTCCAGCCTTGTATTAGACTCTATACTACTGGAAAGCTGGCTCTTACCATTCTGCACCCCACCTCCACACTGGTGCAGGTTCGCCCCCTCTGCTCTCATCTCCCTGTGCTCCCCAGGCTTTTAGGACAGACACACTGTTACACCAACCACATTCCTTGGTG
>NW_027809791.1:0-280 GCF_054177405.1 Leptonychotes weddellii | reverse complement strand
GTCTGTTGGGCCTTGCTGCCCCCTCCCCTCCTACCCCTCCCCCATGGAACATTATCCACACAGTAGCTAAAGAGGTATTTCATAGCAAACAAGTTATATTGAAAATGCAAAAGGATGGGGCGCCTGGGTGGCTCAGTCGTTAACCATCTGCCTTTGGCTTCGGTCATGATCCCAGGGTCCTGGGATCTAGCCCCGCATCGGGCTCCCTGCTCCGCGGGAAGCCTGCTTCTCCCTCTCCCACTCCCCCTGCTTGTGTTCCCTCTCTCACTGTGTCTCTCTC
>NW_027809790.1:0-280 GCF_054177405.1 Leptonychotes weddellii | reverse complement strand
TTATCCAGTCATCTGTTGATGGACATCTTGGCTCTTTCCACAGTTTGGCTATTGTGGACATTGCTGCTATAAACATCGGGATGCACGTACCCCTTCGGATCCCTACTTTTGTATCTTTGGGGTAAATACCCAGTAGTTCTGCTCACATTCTTAAAAACTCTTCTTGACTTCTGTGTGTTCAGAACACAGAGTCATTTTGAGATCTTAGGTCTGTAGTGTCTCATCAGTGGCAGGCGAGGTGATGGGTAGGAAATGGAAGTATCCAAGGAAATGGCAGAAG
>NW_027809789.1:0-280 GCF_054177405.1 Leptonychotes weddellii | reverse complement strand
TAATATTCCATTGTGTATATATACCACATCTTCTTTATCCATTCATCTGTCGATGGACATCTTGGCGCTTTCCCTAGTTTGGCTATTGTGCACATTACTGCTATAAACATCGGGGTGCACATACAAGGGGCACATTCTTATTTTCCTTGTGAGTTTATGTTCTGTAGGCATATTATTATTATTATTATTATTATTATTACTATTTTTGCACTTACCCTTCATTCTGGTAGTTCTCTGTTTGCCTCCCTGCCTCCCACCCACCACCTCCCATCCATATCAT
>NW_027809788.1:0-280 GCF_054177405.1 Leptonychotes weddellii | reverse complement strand
TGAGCCACCCAGGCGCCCTAAAGATTTTTTATTTATTCATTTGAGAGAAAGTGTGAGCCAGAGGACAGCAGGGCAGAGGGGCGTAGGGAGAAGGAGAAGCAGACTCCCTGCTGAGCAGGGAGGACGACTGCGGGGCTCAATCCCAGGACCCCAGGATCGTGACCTGAGCTGAAGGCAGACGCTTAACTGACTGAGCCACCCAGGTGCCCCTGAAAATGGTTTTTTTTAAAGGCCCCTCTCCTAGCCACAACAAGCTGGGTCAGGAAAAAAAAAAAAAAGC
>NW_027809787.1:0-280 GCF_054177405.1 Leptonychotes weddellii | reverse complement strand
TGAGACCACACTGTCCCACGAGGGTTCCATCCCCCGCTTAGCCACCGGAGTGACGTCCCTCAGTGGAGCAGACTTCTAAAAGTTCCGATTTTGTGATCTGCGGCTCTATCACTTGCCAGAAGCGGCTGACGGAGGCCCCTCCCCCGCCGTCTACCCTCCTGAATATCGCCTCAGATTCACTTCTCCACACGTTCTACCTTCCAGAAAGTGGTCGCTTTTCTGTTCAGAGAGTTGTTGCTATTCTTTTCTTTGATCTCCTGTTGAGTTTGTAGGTGTTCAG
>NW_027809786.1:0-2832 GCF_054177405.1 Leptonychotes weddellii | reverse complement strand
TAGCTCTATTTTCAACTTTTTGAGGAATTTGCATTTCTAACATGTTCCAGGTAAACTGGCAGTTGTTGGGCCTGGTTCTATAAAAACCATTGCTTCGAGGAAAGAAGGATCCTGAGAAATGGGGTGCAGAACAAATAAGCCTTGCCGGATGGGGAAGGAAAAGGTCATGCTGCTCTTCCTCAAATGGGGGACCAGAGCAACAGGGAGACCACCCTGTAGAAAGAAATAGAAAGGCAGCTATAATGATGAATCCTAGTGACTCCAAAATCATGTGATTATTATTAGAATAGTTTGTAACATTAGTTTCTAGTTTCCAGGTTTTTATCTAGTGTTTTCCAAAACATAGGGTGCAGCAAAATGACTATTTAAGTTTGTTAAAAATTCAGACCCTTGGTCTTCAGCTTTGCAACTTCTATTCAGGAAATCTTGTATGAAGCCCACAATAAGTGAACCAGATGAGTTTGCTGTAAATGGTCTTTTATTTGTGGGTTTGTAATCCTTTATTCAGAGAACAGAGGGCTTTTATTATTATTATTATTTTATTATTACTAAACATTTCTGGAGATTTAAAAGTAGAATAGAAATATTTTTCTGAGAATACTTCAAATATACTTTTGCTTTGTTCACGGAACGACCTCTACCCTTTCTAACTCCTGGGGTCTTTATTTGCAAATAGTTTAGTTTACTACTTAAAAATAATTTGAAGGTAACATTTTTCTCTATCGGGTATTTTTTATATGAAATAACTCTCAGGTCCATCTAAACTCAGGAGAGATGAGACATCCATTTATAGGACTATTCCCAATTATGGAAATCAATCCATATGACAAAGAGCATGAGGGGATAGTGCACAAAGCTTCATTCTAACAAATTCCAGCAACTGTTCAGCATTCCTTGTGATGATAGCTACCATATTCCTGCCCTATTGATGGAAATCTCTACAGATAGGGGTGTTGTCAGTAGACTATGGTGATTTGAAAACATACACACTTCTAAAAAAAATTATTAGAGGTTGTTACTAGCTTACTTTTAATTTTCTTACTCCTTTTGTAAACCCCAGTTTAGGACCCAGTGAAAATCAGGACAGTGGCATGCTTATGATGAAACGTGGATCTTACTGCACATGAGAAAGGATTGCTTTCTCAGCTACCTTCAAATAATAGTTTGGTGCAGTTACTCTGATGGTTATGAATAAGGAGTGATCTTCTAGGAGATGTAGCTGGCATATTGAAATCTTTAAACAAATATGAAAGCCATCATAAAATCTGTTCCCTGGGAAGGAAGGAGGGGTCCACTTCTTCAAGAACTTTTCGCTCTTTTAAAAATAAATTTAGTGAATAAGTCATTGTAGTAGAATACTGTCAGAGGAAACTTTTTGTCTTGAAATCTAATGGTGTCCACCAAGGAAACAATGAAAGGTATGAGCCACGGATATTTAGACCAAAAATGTGAAGAAATATTTGATATTTTAAAGATATATGTACTTCTTGTTAAACTCAGATATTTAACCTACATAAAATATTATGTTTCACTAAGAATTATTGATAATGCATAGAATGGCCTATCTTGCTTGGTGAGGTGTTCAAGAGATTTTCTTTTGAAAACACTTTTTTATTCACTTCATTTGTATTTGAATTGTATTAAAAGTTGAAGTTGTACAACTAAGAATGGGCATGTGAACAATTTGTTGCAAGGGGAGACTGGGTTGAGGTGACTTAACTGCCTGAAGCCACATAACAGTTTGAACTGGACTGGCTCATGTATTGTTTGGCATTGAGACCTTGTTGTTTTACCCCTGTGAGGAAGTAGTCACATTTATTCAACCTTGTCCTCATCTTTGGTTCCAGTATGCAGCAGAAAGACAGCATGGGAACAGAAGTAGCTGCCTATCAGAGAAAGTTGCCAAGTTTCAGGGTCCCCAGGGAAATGTCTTGAGTAGAACACTCCAGAATATTTCCTAATTTTGATGCTGTAAAACAGTTAGTATTCTGCTCAGGCTGATAGGCAATTCCTGTATTCACGCCATACTAGGTGTTATGCTATAGAAGGCATAAAAAAATTGCTTCAAGCAGTATGTTTTCCTTTCTGGCATTTGGGAGAAACTGAATGTGGGGAGTTGTGAATATCCCTCCGGATTTGTTTGCTTTCTGTAGGAGAGGGTTATTTATTAAGATCATGGAGACACTTTTGTGAATGGTACCTTATAAAATAAAAGACATTACTACCTCTCGTTCTTTTACTGTTCCTCTCTTTCAGTAATACTCTACTTCTGATCTTGGTGTAAATGTCATATTGTGTGAATATGCAAACATCACATCCGCCTACATATGTTCTGTTGCTTAGTAATTCTTGGCACCGGAGTACAGTGAATTCTGTGCCTAATAAATGAGATATCCATCAGAATGAAAAATGAATTATGTTGGTCCCTTGGATAAGATATTGTTATTTCAGATTTTAGTTGTGAAAATTAGGTTGCAGTCTTGTGCATGGTAGTTCTGAATTCAGAGCTAAATTTGTTTACTTGTTCATCAAATAATGCCCACCATCCAAACCTTTTCTGAAGAAACAGACCAGTATTTCAAAGTGTTTATTTAAAGATGTATCTATTTTTAGATATATAAATTTTTGTTTAGAAAAAATTTACTTTAAGAATCTGGAAAAATCTCCTTTCATAGTAAAAAACCTGTATTTAAGAGTGAGTTCTAGAATTATGCCTTGAAGATTGATCAATGAATTACCTTCATTTTAGTGTAATTATTATAGCCATTCTTTTGAACTCTGAGCCCACCACCCCCTTTTGTAATGTCCATTAATAAATCTCTGCAATTTGAG
>NW_027809785.1:0-280 GCF_054177405.1 Leptonychotes weddellii | reverse complement strand
GTTAGACCGCAAGAGGAACTTTCCAATAGGAAGAAGACAGTGACAGGAAGCCTGTGAGGACAAATGCTCTGGGAGTTCACGCATTGGAGAGAGGGGAGCTGCTCCAGCTACCTCGTCCTTATGTGTTGGTTTCATTAATTCGTCAAACGTTTATTGACATCTACTCTGTTCCAGGTGCTATGCTAGGCCCTGAGGTGGGATGGGGAGGGCGGAGGGGGACACCAGAACTCGTATGGGCTTCCTGCCCCCCAGGGAGTTACAATCCAAAAACAGAAGGCCT
>NW_027809784.1:0-280 GCF_054177405.1 Leptonychotes weddellii | reverse complement strand
GGTGACCTTGGCAACAAAAGCTACAATGGATTGACAGCAAGGAAGCCAGATGGCAGTGCATTGAGAAGTGTGAATGATAAATGAGGGAACAGAGACAGGGGGAAGAAAATGCTTTAAAAACTTTACATAGTAAAGCAAAGTTAATGAAAATAGCAGTTTCCTCAACTTAAAGAAAATATGATAACAGTCATTATCACTATGTTGTAGAATTACAAGTAACTATAATTTTGTTCATATTTTTCATACATCCTAAATTAGCTACATTAAGCATGTATTACTT
>NW_027809783.1:0-280 GCF_054177405.1 Leptonychotes weddellii | reverse complement strand
TCTCGCATCCGTCTGAGTCATAGACCACCGTACAACTGACCACAAACTGGAAGGTGTAAAGCAACAGCAATGTATTTCCTCCCAGTTGTGGGGAACAGAAGTCCAAACTGGGGTGGACGCAGGGTGATGCTCCCTCCACAGGCTGTAGGGGAGAATCCTTCCCGCCTCTTCCAGCTCCCGGCACATCCGTCCGACCTACACTGCTACCTTCACACCGTCTTCATCTGTGTATCTCTGGCTTCTCTTCTCTCCTTTTCTTTTCCTTTTTTTTTAAGATTGT
>NW_027809782.1:0-280 GCF_054177405.1 Leptonychotes weddellii | reverse complement strand
GACCTCAGTTTCCTATCTGAAAGTGATGATGATAACTTACCTGCCTAAAGGCAGAGGATAGGACCAGATGTTCTTCTGTGGCCCTTGCAACTTTAATGATTTAAGATTCTTTTTTCTCTAACATTTTCTACTTTTTTTTTTTAGTTTTTAATTTTATAATGTTATGTTAGTCACCATACAATACATCATTTGTTTTTGATGTAGTGATCTACGATCCATTGTTTTCGTATAACATCCAGTGCTCCATGCAGTACGTGCCCTCCTTAATACCCATCACCGG
>NW_027809781.1:0-280 GCF_054177405.1 Leptonychotes weddellii | reverse complement strand
GGCGCCTGGGTGGCTCAGTTGGTTAAGCGACTGCCTTCAGCTCAGGTCATGATCCCAGGGTCCTGGGATCGAGTCCCGCACCGGGCTCCCTGCTCTGCGGGGAGCCTGCTTCTCCCTCTCCCACTCCCCCTGCTTGTGTTCCCTCTCTCGCTGTGTCTCTCTCTGTCAAATAAATAAATAAAATCTTTAAAAAAAAAAACAAACACCCCAGGTGAGCCTTGGGTTGAAGCTGCTATAGAGGATCTATAGAGGATAGGGTGTTCCGGTGGCCTGGCAGGGC
>NW_027809780.1:0-280 GCF_054177405.1 Leptonychotes weddellii | reverse complement strand
CAGGGAGGGGGGGATTGAGTTTGGTCTCCAGTGGTCGATGACATAATCAGTGATGCCTAAGTAACGAAACCCCCATAAAATGCCCCAAACAATGGGGTTCGGGAGCGTCCACGTTGGTGGCCACGTGCAGGTGCTGGAAGGATGGCGTGCCTTCCCCACACCCTGCCCTGCGCGCCTCGTCCGTCCGGCTCTTCCGGAGCTGCATCCTTTCTCACAGATGGCTGATAGTAAGTAAAGCACTTCCCTGAGTTCTGTGAGCCGTTCTGGCAAATTACCGAAT
>NW_027809779.1:0-280 GCF_054177405.1 Leptonychotes weddellii | reverse complement strand
GAAAGCAGAATCCTCTTACACTGTTGGTGGGAATGTAAACTTTTTTTAATTTAAAATCTATTTAGTTTTTGCTTCACTAGACTTTGGAGATGTATCTTGAAAGAAGTTGCTGTGTCCCATGTCAAAGAGGTTACTGCCTATGTTCTCCTCTAGGATTTTGATGGATTCCTGTCTCACATTGAGGCCTTTCATCCATTTTGAGTTTATCTTTGTGTATGCTATTAGAGAATGGTCGAGTTTCATTCTTCTGTATATAGTTGTCCAATTTTCCCAGCACCAT
>NW_027809778.1:0-280 GCF_054177405.1 Leptonychotes weddellii | reverse complement strand
CTCAGGGTTGTCATAAAACATGATCCGTGGCACAGTTGGGCCACTGCTCCTCCAGCAGGGACCCAACAAGCGGCAGATCTGGGAAGACTCCCCTTCCTCCCCCAGGATAAGCGGCACGGGAGCACCGCAGGGATCTGCTGGGTTTGGAGACTCCAAGAGGGGTCTGGTGCCAGAGATAGAAATGCTCGGTCACAGGCCGAGTGAGCACGGATTGTGGCTGGAGACCGGGGAGACAGGAGTGATTGACTGCTTTTCTCTGGGGGTGCACTGAGGAGTGGGG
>NW_027809777.1:0-280 GCF_054177405.1 Leptonychotes weddellii | reverse complement strand
TTCTGCATGGAGCACTGGGTGTTATGCACAAACAATGAATCATGGAACACTACATCTAAAACTAATGATGTAATGTATGGGGATTAACATAACAATAAAAATTTAAAAAAACGAAAAACAAAATAAAATACAATGGGTGTTTTATAAGACCAATGAATCACTGACCTCTACCTCTGAAACCAATAATACATTATATGTTAATTAATTGAATTTAAATAAATAAAATACAAATAACACATATACTATTAGTAGTTTTTCACCCAATTCCCCTGGGTGGGGC
>NW_027809776.1:0-280 GCF_054177405.1 Leptonychotes weddellii | reverse complement strand
GTTAGCATCTAGGTCAGAACAAGGGAAGAACCAGATATACATCAGAAAAAAGAGGGTGAATTTACCAGTTAACGAAGAACAACACAAAGCAAATACTGAATTCAAAAGTCTAGAAAAACAGTTCTGAATTTGTTTCAGTTTTAGTATATGCCAAAGTGAGCACAGTCAGGAATTTGAAGGATAGCATGAACTCTGAGAATAGTGTTTTGGAACCTGACTTACAGTTATACTCCATCAGGAAATATATATTTCCTTTTAAGGAAGACATCAGTTTATAAAT
>NW_027809775.1:0-2832 GCF_054177405.1 Leptonychotes weddellii | reverse complement strand
AAAAAAAAAATAGTTATAGGAATCTCTTGGCATTCAGGGCTCCATTACCTTAAAGCTAAGAGAGTGAGTATCATTAGTCACAAAACTAATGCTTTCTTGCACTGCCCTATTGGCAGGCATTAGAAGCTGAACCACAGACATCTGGATATTATGTGATTATTTCAAAGCAAATCTGGATTAAAATTCATTAAATTCATGACACACAGGGAGTTTCCTGAAGTATATTTCCTATTTCTGGAGTTTCAACATGACTATATATTCAACAATGCAGATATGTAACCATTAAGTTCCTAGAATTTTTGCATCATATTGTAGATGTATTGGCAAAGAAACTTAATGAAATATGCATAGCCACACTCAAATTATCTTAAGCACAATCAAATGTTATCTTCAAACCTTTCTCATAAGTGTTTTATGTACATATGCAAATAGTGTAGAAAACAATTTTAATATGTGAATTATTTACTGGAATTAAAATCATTTGGGTATTTAAAGAGTATATATTAGCAGCTCCTATGGATTTATTGTGATTTACAGTGGAAGCTGCAGACAGCATACGAAAGATGTTTTTATGTGTTATTTTTTTCCGCCACATTTCAATTTAAGAACTTCAATAATGTTTGCATAATTTTGTACTGTTTCTTCATGTATCTGATTGTTAAAGAAGGTCATGCTCTTATCACCAACTAGCCTAGATGATATACTTAAGACAGAGAATAACATAAATGCCTGCCTTAGTCATCTTGGGTTGCCATAACAAAATATCACAGTCTGGGTGGCTTAATCAACAGAAATGTATTTTCTCACAATTCTTGAAGGTGAAAATCTGAGATCGGGGTGCCAAGATGGTCCGTTTCTGTTGAGAGCTCTCTTCCTGGTGTGCAGATGATTGCCTTCTCGCTGTGTGCTCACATGGCCTTTCCTTGGAGAGACTAAGCTCTCTGGTATCTCTTCTTATAAGGACACTAATCTTATCAGATCAGGCCCCTTCTTGCGGTCTAATTAAATCTTTATTGCTTCCATAGAAATCCCACCATAAATAAAGCCACACTGGCAATTAGGGCTTCAACATATGAATTTGTGGGGAGTAGGGGGACACAAACATTCAGTCCATAACAATGCCAGAACACATCATTTTAATTATGATATTAAGTGCACAAGAAAAATGTTGGAAAAACTCAGGTCATCTGTGAACTCACAGAGTGGATATACTGAGGATTTCTTTGGCAATTTCAGGGAAATTTTAACTATGATGATGGATTGTCATTATATATTATATCTAATATCTAATATGATTGACTCCATTTTCTATTTGGATTACTGCCACGGTCACCTAAAATATATTTACTACATTTAAATAGTAGTGTTATATAATCATCTTCTAGCATTAAAAATAATCAAAATCATATTTATCTTTGTATAATTATAATTAACTCCAAAATTAAAACATCTTTTTACATAAAAATTTAAAATGATGTCAAAGCTTTCTGACTTGCACATATGTCTATAATTTATATTTGCTTGCCTTTGTTTTATTACTGAACAGTGTTAGTAAGGTATTTAATACCAATCTTCTGTGTTTCTGTGCAGTTGCTTTCAAATCACAATGCTTTTCAAACTACTAGTCTCTTTCTGCCCCTGACTTCTGTCTGGAGACAATTAATGTCTTTCTGTCTGTCTCCATTTCCTTCTTCATCCTTCATCCTTCTTCATCCCAGTCTCAATACTGTTTTCTAGGAATTTGGCGACTACCTGTGAATTTTCTAGTAGATGTTTTTGGTGGTTTTACTTTCATATATTTCTGCTTGCTAAAAATGTGCACATTAAACATATTGGATGGTAAAGATATAGATACTCTGCAGTCATGATGGAAAAATATTTTTAAAGGAAATCCCTGTATAGGAAAGAAGGACTCCCTGTCTGAGGGATTATTCATGAATGGATAGCTCAAGAAGTAGGTGAAGATGATTAACATAGATCTATAGAAGTGTCAGTCATTCATTTCTTTCAATATCCACCATTTTTCAATGGACTATGGGGAAAAACTGACCCCCCCCGACAAAAAAAAAAGAACAGGAACTTGTGGATTTAAGTAAATTTAATTAAAAAGAAAATATTGTAATTTTCATTTTGGATAGATGGATAAACACTGTTCATAGGAGGCATAGGAAGTAAGATAGTTCTTACCATCTGAAAGAAGACAAATTGGCTATAGAAAAGTTAAACCATTTCTTCAGTAAAATCATAAGAGAGATTACCTGAAGGGATGGTAATTTTTTTATTTTTTTAGCAAAATCTAGTTGTTTTCTGTGTCTATTGCTATTTTCAATAAAAACTTTACTGTGGAAATAACTGATTTTTAAAGTAATTTTGCATTTTATTTCTTGTTGAACTTTCCATTCTCAGTTTTGCCTTGACTGCTTCCTTTATTAACAAAAAATATTTTCTGAATATATAATATATGCCAGAAAGTTTGACAAATACATAAAAAATAGAAATGAAATATATTAGGAAATACACAAAAGTTCTGTGTCTTCATGCAAGGAATAGTAAACTGCAGAGAATAGAAAGATTTTAATGTAGAGATAGAAATGAAAACATTTTAAATGAAAAATAATGCCAGAGATCACCCAAAATATATTAATCATCATGTTTGTTGCAAACAGAAGATCCAACTAATTTAATCAGGAAAATATTCATTGGAAGAATATATTTAAAGAAAATCCACTGTCTCTAAGAAAATGACAGAAAACAGGATCGACAATGGCAAGAAGGAAGGGAGAGGACCTGAAACAGACACCAATAAGCTTCTGAGCAGATGGTAAGACCATC
>NW_027809774.1:0-280 GCF_054177405.1 Leptonychotes weddellii | reverse complement strand
CCACCTACCACAAGTAATTAACTGTTTATGCTCTGCTCTACTCCATTTTTATAAACTAGATCTATATATCTTCACCATGATAAAATAAATAATCATAAAATCCTAAACTCTAAATGGCAAATGATTTCATTTTTTCCAATAATGGCAGTTCTACAGAACATATGACTCAACGACATAAATCGTCTCTCGGAAAAAAAAATATGATAAAAAGTTAAATTTTTGCTGCTTGCTAATCTTCCTTCTAAATATTAATATTGTTTGTTATTAGAGAACATGAATT
>NW_027809773.1:0-280 GCF_054177405.1 Leptonychotes weddellii | reverse complement strand
CTATAATGTCACGAAAGTGGGGGAAAGGGGATATGGCAAGCAGGTCAGCTTTTAAGTTCTTCAGCCTGAAATTACTCACATTGCATTGGCCAGACTATTATACTTGCAAGGGAGGTTGGGAAATACAGACTAATATATACCAACTTTGTAAGTTCCACAAGCTTCTCATAAATTTATTTTTAGAGAAAAAAATGCTGAGATTCTCAGGACCAGATTACTGCTTCACAGTAATATTGATGAATTATTTAAAATGAAAAATAATTTTCAGAGCGTTAAGGCT
>NW_027809772.1:0-280 GCF_054177405.1 Leptonychotes weddellii | reverse complement strand
TGCACAAACAATGAATCATGGAACACTACATCTAAAACTAATGATGTAATGTATGGTGATTAACATAACAACAAAAATTTAAAAAAAAAGAAGAGGGCAGGGTCCATTGGAATCTTGGAAGGTTAGAGATAAGACAACATTTATCTTTCCAATTTTAGCTTCCTACAAGGAGGAGGTCCTTGACCTGAGGAACAGTGGGGTGACCTGATTTCGGGGACTACATGGGTCTGGGAAGTGGCAGTAATAAGGGTCACTGGGTGGTTGATCCAAACAGGAGGCT
>NW_027809771.1:0-280 GCF_054177405.1 Leptonychotes weddellii | reverse complement strand
TAGGTGTTCAGAATGGTTTGATCCCTATCCAGCTGAATTCCTGAGAGGAGACGAAATCCAGGTCTCCTACTCCTCCGCCACCTTGCTCCGCCCCCCCACACTGTAGTTTTTGTATGATTGTGAAAGTCATTCAGTGGTCTGTTTGCTCTACTAGACTCTAAAACCCAGGAGTCACCATTTAATCTCAAGCGTGGTGCCTAGCACATGTTACCATGATCAATAATTATTTGTTGGCTGAATGAATGAATGAATGAATGAATGAATGATTGAATGAGAAAGG
>NW_027809770.1:0-280 GCF_054177405.1 Leptonychotes weddellii | reverse complement strand
CTTGAATTGATACATTTGAACATAGGGGCAATATTCTTGATAGACAAAGATGTTGGTAATTTGGAAAAAAATAATGACAGGCTGATGGGAAACCAGGATGATGGGGGGAAAAAGGCAATTATTAACTCCACAAAAAATGAAGGATTGTACAAGAAAGAACCTGTGGATTTTTTGGGTTTTTTTGTTTGTTTGTTTGTTTGTTTTATGGAACACTTAGGTGTTTTATTTTATTTATTTATTTATTTAATTTTTTAAATTTTATTTTATTATGTTGTGTTAG
>NW_027809768.1:0-280 GCF_054177405.1 Leptonychotes weddellii | reverse complement strand
TAAGATCTGAAGTAAATTAGGGGCATCTGGGTGGCTCGGTCGGTGAAGCATCTGCCTTTGGCTCAGGTCATGATCCCAGAGTCCTGGGATCGAGCCCCATGTCCGTCTGTCCTCTGTGGGGCTCTCTGCTCAGCGGGGAGCTTGCTTCTCCCTCTCCCTCTGCCTGTCGCTCTGCCTACTCGCGCTCTCTCTCTCTCTCTGTCAAATAATAATGATAATAAAAAGATCTGAAGTAAATTAGCAAGTGAATCATGGAGGAAAGGGCATTCTAGGCAGAAGG
>NW_027809767.1:0-280 GCF_054177405.1 Leptonychotes weddellii | reverse complement strand
TTAGAAAAATAAAAAAGTTATTTAGAAAGACAAAAATAAGCAAACAAGCAAAAAACCTTGTGTGGGGTGCCTGGGTGGCTCAATTGGTTAAGTGTCTGACTCTTGCTTTTGCCTCAGGTCATGGTCTCAGGGTCGTGAGATCCAGTCCCACTTCAGGCTCTGTGCTGAGTGTGGAGCCTGCTTAAAATTCTCTCTCTCCTGGTGGAACCACTCTGGAAAATAGTATGGAGGTTCCTCAAAAAGTTGAAGATAGAGCTACCATATGATCCAGCAATTGCAC
>NW_027809766.1:0-280 GCF_054177405.1 Leptonychotes weddellii | reverse complement strand
TGAGAGAGTTGTTGCTCTTCTTTTCTTCCATCTCCTGTTGAGTTTGTAGGTGTTCAGAATGGTTTGATCTCTATCCAGCTGAATTCCTGAGAGGAGACGAAATCCAGGTCTCCTACTCCTCCGCCATCTTGCTCCGCCCCTCTTTTAGAGCTATTTTTAATGCATGTATACTACTTGCTTGCTACTGGCTTTTGAGACGGGTGGAATTGTGTTTGAATTCAGGCCCATCATTTCCTGAGAATAATAATAATCTCATAGATCATTGTGCAAATTAAATAAG
>NW_027809765.1:0-280 GCF_054177405.1 Leptonychotes weddellii | reverse complement strand
GACTCTTAAAAAACCCATTTTTATCTGGTAAAGGCTCTTTTCATTTATCTGACTTTTTTTTTGTATCTTTTAAATACTCAATTTTTTTTTCATAGTTAGTCTGCCTTAGACTTAGGAGAGAGGAAGCATTTACCGTTCTAGTGTCTAGGCCTTTCTTTCCTAAGTCAGCACTTCACAGATTGGGTCAATTTGAGATTGCGTTTTTGCATTAAAGTAGAAGAGTTTTAATCTATTATGGTTATATGCCATCTGCATTCTCAGGGCTCATTATTATTTACAT
>NW_027809764.1:0-2833 GCF_054177405.1 Leptonychotes weddellii | reverse complement strand
CGGAACTTTTAGAAGTCGGCTCTGCTGAGGGACGTCGCTCCGGTGGCTAAGCTGGGGGTGGAACCCTCATGGGACAACGTGGTCTCAAGACCCTTGGGGTCACAGAAAGACTGGGGGTGCCTGAGTGCAGCAAAGCTCCCAGGTATCAAAGCGGGGAAGCCAGCTGCAGAGACGGAGCCGAGGTGCGGGCTCTCAGCTCAGGGTTGCCCTAAACCGTGATCCGCGGCACAGTCGGGCCACTGCTCCCCCAGCAGGGACCCAACAAGCGGCAGATCTGAGGAGACTCACCTTCCTCCCCCGGGAGGAGCAGTGCGGGAGCGCACTGCAGGAATCTGCTGGGTTTGGAGACTCCACACAGGGTCGTGTGCCAGAGATAGATACACTCGGTGTCAGGCCAGGTGAGCATGGAGTGCAATGGGAGACCAGGGAGGCTGCAGTGACTGCTTTTCTCTGGGGGCTCACTGAGGAGTGAGGCCCTCACTGTGAGTGAGTGAGTTCTTGGCTCCTCTGAGGCAGAGATTGGGTGGACGCCATTTTCTCTCTCGTCGTCCAAAGCTCTACAGAAGCTTGAGGGAACAAAAACTCCCAAGAGCAAACCCAAGCAGAGCAAACTCGAGCAGATTACTTAGCCTGGACCCGGCAAGGGCGGGGCAATTCCGCCTCTGGCAAAGACATTTGGGAACCATGGCAACAGGCTCCTCCCCCAGAAGATCAGCGAGGACAGCCAGCCAAGACCAAGTTTACTGATCAATGTGAACAGCAGAACTCCAGCGCTAGGGGAATACTTCACATAGAAATCATGGCTTTTTCCCCATGATTCTTTAGTCTTTCAAAGTTAATTTTTTTAACTGTCTTTTTTTTTTAATTTTTCTTTTTCCCTTTTTCAAACAACATCTTATCAATCTCTTTTTTAAAAAAAATATTTTTTATTTTTCATTTTTAGAATCATATTCTATCCCTTCATAGTAGTTACCCTTATTTTTGGTATATATATGTAAGGTGTTCTCTCTTTAAAATTTTGGGATACAGTTTCTTCTAACAGATCAAAATATACCCTAAATCTCTAGTGTATGGCTCTGTTCTAGTCTCCTGCCTGATCACATTCTCTCCCTTTTTTTTTTTAAATCCTCTTTTTTCTTTTTTCAACCAACTTCTTATATTATCAATTCCTTTTATGAAATCTTTTATAATTTTCATCTTTACAGTCATATTCCATCCCTTCATCATATTAACCATTATTTTTGTACATATATAAGTTTTTCTTTCTTTAAAATTTTGGGAGGCACTTTCTTCTAACAGACCAAAATACACCCAAAATCTAGTGTGTAGCACTGATCTATGCACCAGTCTGATCATATTTGATCATATTCTGTTTTGTTTTGTTTTGTTCTGTTTTGTTTTTGTTTGATTGTTTTTATCTTTTTCTTTTTTCTTTCTTTCCCTTTCTTTTCCCCTGGTGTCAGGTCTTTTCTGATTTGTTTAGTGTATATTTTCTGGGGACGTTGTTACCCTGTTATGATTTTGTTCTCTCCTTCATCTATTCTCCTCTGGACAAAATGACAAGATGCAAAAAATCACCTCAGCAAAAAGAACAAGAGGCAGTACCGGGACCTAATCAATACAGACATCAGTAAGATGTCGGAACTAGAGTTCAGAATGATAATTTTAAAGATACTAGCTGGGCTTGAAAAAAACATGGGAGTTATTAGAGAAACACTTTCTGGAGAAATAAAATAACTAATATCTAACCAAGTCAAAATCAAAAAGCCTATTAATGAGGTACAATAAAAAATGGAGGCTCTAACTGCTCGAATAAATGAGGCAGAAGATAGAATCAGTGATATAGAAGACCAAATGATGGAAAATACAGAAGCTGAGAAAAAGAGATAAACAACTACTGGATCAGGAGGACAAAATTCGAGAGATAAGGAATACCATAAGATGAAACATTAGAATAATTGGGATCCCAGAATAAGAAGAAAGAGAGAGAGGGGCAGAAGGTATATTGGAGCAAATTATAGCAGAGAACTTCCCTAATTTGGGGAAAGAAAGAGGCATCAAAATCCAGGAGGCACAGAGAACCCACCTCAAAAATCAATAAAAATAGGTAAACACCCCGACATCTAATAGTAAAACTTACGAGTCTCAGAGAAAAAGAGAAAATCCTGAAAGCTCGGGAGAGGAGATCTGTAACCTACAATGGTAGAAACATTACATTGGCAACAGACCTATCCACAGAGACATGACAGGCCAGAAAGGACTGGCATGATCTATTCAGAGCACTAAATGAGAAGAATATGCAGCCAAGAATACTATATCCAGCTAGACTGTCTTTGAAAATAGAAGGAGAGATGAAAAGCTTCCAGGACAAACAAAAACTAAAGGAATTTGCAAACACGAAACCAGCCCTACAAGAAATATTGAAAGGGGTCCTCTAAGCAAAGAGAGAGCCTAAAAGCAACATAGACCAGAAAGGAACACAGACAATATACACTAATAGTCACCTTACAGGCAATAAAATGGCACCAAATTCATATCTTTCAATAGTTACCCTGAATGTAAATGGGCTAAATGCCCCAATCAAAAGACACAGGGTATCAGATTGGATAAAAAAACAAGACCCATCGATATGCTGTCTGCAAGAGACTCATTTTAGACCCAAAGACACCCCCAGATTGAAAGTGAGAGGGTGAAAAACCATTTACCATGCTAATGGACACCAAAAGAAAGCTGGGGTGGCAATCCTTATATCAGACAAATTAGATTTTAAACCAAAGACTATAATAAGAGATGAGGAAGGACACTACATCCTACTTAAAGGGTCTATCCAACA
>NW_027809763.1:0-280 GCF_054177405.1 Leptonychotes weddellii | reverse complement strand
GAGTTGTTGCTCTTCTTTTCTTCGATCTCCTGTTGAGTTTGTAGGTGTTCAGAATGGTTTGATCCCTATCCAGCTGAATTACTGAGAAGAGACGAAATCCAGGTCTCCTACTCCTCTGCCATCTTGCCTCTTCCCATTATATCTTTGTCAATACCAACCTTAATGGACTGAGTGAATACCCTATAGTCATCCTAGTGAATAATATTATATTGTTCCTGACAATTTTAGGAATCTATTTCCCAGAATATGAAGTAGGGAAATATATTAATGCCCATATATT
>NW_027809762.1:0-280 GCF_054177405.1 Leptonychotes weddellii | reverse complement strand
TTTGTTATCATTACTCCCAGCTACTGAAGAACAGAAACCAGTAACATTTGTGCTCCCAGGGTTCCAAAGTAATTTTCAATCTTTTTTTTTTTCCTCCAAACTATAGTCACCTTAAGGGTGTGAGTGCACAAGATATTCAGAAATCTGAAAAAGGTTAAAATCACATTTTCTTTGAAATACTGAAATGGTCCTCAGGCCTTTTTAGCATTCAGTTCATTAGAAGATGTATATAGCATGGAGGACATTAGGAGAAGGAAGGGAAAAAGGAAGTGGGGGGAAT
>NW_027809761.1:0-280 GCF_054177405.1 Leptonychotes weddellii | reverse complement strand
TTTAATGCTCCTTCCCTATTAGGAACCTGCAATTTAAGCATTCAGAGACATTCTTTACGAGGTTCACTGAACTAGCCAACTTTTTGTAGAAGGTTTTCTACTCAACTGGGGAAATACCTGTAAGAGGATCTTTAAGTATAAGTTGTCAAGCATAGTCGTCTCCCCCCGCTCCGCCCCCCATTTGCTATAATCGTTGGCAAAAAGCTGGGAAAATGGGGGTAGGAAAACTCTGAACTGCTGCCCAAGGTTCCTGCTCCTCGTGTACGTGTACTGTGAGTCC
>NW_027809760.1:0-280 GCF_054177405.1 Leptonychotes weddellii | reverse complement strand
GGAGAACGTGGGGTGCTATCTTGGTCTTGAGGTTGACGGAGGGGTTGGGATGTCAGAAATGTGTGTGTGTTTTTACGGGGAGGTTGTGATCACAAGGTGTGTTAAGAATGGGATGTGTCACATGGAAGACTCTACTTAAGGTTGAATGATGCTCAGAGACTCCTTAGGGTTCCATAGAGGAGCCTCCAGGTTAGTAGTATTGCAGGTCAGTAGGAAGAGCTGGGAGGACCGTCCCTCCTCTGACGCTAGAGCAGCTCCAGGGGTCTCTGTTTCATCTATT
>NW_027809759.1:0-280 GCF_054177405.1 Leptonychotes weddellii | reverse complement strand
TGGGTGTTGTGCATGAACAATGAATCATGGAACACTTCATCTAGAACTAATGATGTAATGTATGGGGATGAACATAAGAATAAAAAAAAAAATGTTAAAAAAAAAAAGTAGGAAATTGAGGGGGCCTGGGTGACTCAGTCCACTGAGCATCTGACTTTTGGTTTCGGCTTAGGTCATGATCTTGAGGTCGTGAGATCAAGCCCCACATCGGGCTCCCCACTCAACATGGAGTCTGCTTGAGATTCTCTCTCCCTCTTCCACTGTCCCTCCCACTTGTGCA
>NW_027809758.1:0-280 GCF_054177405.1 Leptonychotes weddellii | reverse complement strand
ATTCATGATTCCTCCCTTCATACCTTGGGACAGGTGGTGTTTTTCTGCTTGTAGTGATCAAGATATATATTCTTACATCTCAGGTTGATTTTGTGGGTGTTCATGATGGTTTGGTAGATACCCAGCTAAATTGTAGGGGACCGGTTAAAATGTAGTCCCCTACTCCTCCACCATCTTGTCCCCCTCTCCTACTGTGGGTCTCTCTCTCTTACCTCACATGTCTCTCCTCTTAGTCCTGTTACTGTGGGTCTCTATCCCTTACCTCTGTTCTGTGCCCTCT
>NW_027809757.1:0-280 GCF_054177405.1 Leptonychotes weddellii | reverse complement strand
GTCAATTCTTGGGAATCACAAATCTATGTTAAGCGTTATTGACACTGAAGACATAACCTTCTCCAGACATGGTTCTAAATTCTCACCTTTTTCAATCCTTTCTGTCTCCCTCCTCTGTAACCCCACTTGGTCCTCCCTTTCCTTTCTGTCTCCCACTCTATTCTGCTCACCTTTTATTGAAAGCCTCACACTGGGATGGCTACAGGACAATATGGTACCTCTACTCATGGAATTTACCTACCACAGCACCAGTAGCTATCACGATTATGGAGCACTTACC
>NW_027809756.1:0-280 GCF_054177405.1 Leptonychotes weddellii | reverse complement strand
TATTATTACAAGTGAAATAAGAAGCTGGTAAGCTGGTAAGTGGGGGATAGATTTTAGGGAGCCCTGCATCTATGCCTTTGGTGTTCAGACTTTTCTTTCAAAGCCAAGGGTTTTAAACTGGAGGCCTACAGGCCAAGCCTATAGATACACTTTATATGCAAGAACTGTGGTGGTGCTGGTGTTACTTTTTTTTTTTTTATGTTATGTTATCACCATACATCACATCATTAGTTTTGATGTAGTGTTCCATGATTCATTGTTTGTGCATAACACCCAGTGC
>NW_027809755.1:0-280 GCF_054177405.1 Leptonychotes weddellii | reverse complement strand
TGTTACACTTTCCCACAAATGCCAGGCAATTTTACTAAGAGAGCATGTTATATGATCATAAGATAGATGCAGGGCCTATACGAAGTAATGTGCCCTAATTTGTAGAGGAGGAAATAAACAGAGCTGATCTTGATTCACAATGGTGCTAATAGCCACCATTTCTAGGACTTGTCCTTTGAGTTTTTATTTTATTTTATTTTTTTTTTATTCTTATGTTAATCCCCATACATTACATCATTAGTTCTAGATGAAGTGTTCCATGATTCATTGTTCGTGCACA
>NW_027809754.1:0-2833 GCF_054177405.1 Leptonychotes weddellii | reverse complement strand
AGTATTTTGGTGAGAATTTTTGTATCCATGTTCATCAAGGATATTGGTCTGTAATTCTCTTTTTTGATGGGGTCTTTGTCTGTTTTTTGGATCAAGGTAATGCTGGCCTCATAAAATGAGTTTGGAAGTTTTCCTTCCATTTCTATTTTTTGGAACAGTTTCAGAAGAATAAGTATTAATTCTTCTTTAAATGTTTGGTAGAATTCCACTGGGAAGCCATCTGGCCCTGGGCTCTTGTTTGTTGGGAGATTTTTGATTACTGCTTCAATTTCCTTAGTGGTTATGGGTCTGTTCTGGTTTTCTATTTCTTCCTGGTTCAGTTTTGGTAGTTGATACATCTCTAGGAATGCATCCATTTCTTCCAGATTATCTAATTTGCTGGCATATAGTTGCTTATAATTGTTTGTATTTCTTTGGTGTTGGTTGTGATGGAATGTTCTGAATATATCTGTGAAGTCCATTTGGTCCAGTGTGTCATTTAAAGTCTTTATTTCCTTGTTGATCTTTTGCTTAGATGATTTGTCCATTTCAGTGAGGGGGATGTTAAAGTCTCGTACTATTATTGTATTTTTGTCGATGTATTTCTTTGCTTTTGTTATTGATTGGCTTATATAATTGGCTGCTCCCATGTTAGGGGCATAGATGTTTATAATTGTTAGATCTTCTTGTTGGGTAGACCTTTTAAGTATGAGATATTGTCCTTCCTCATCTCTTAATATAGTCTTTGGTTTAAAATCTAATTTGTCTGATATAAGGATTGCCACCCCAGCTTTCTCTTGCTGTCCATTAACATGGTAAATTGTTTTCCACCCCCTCACATTCAATCTGGGGTTGTCTTTCGGTCTAAAATGAGTCTCTTGCAGACAGCATATCGATGGGTCTTGTTTTTTTTATCCAATCTGATACTCTTTGTCTTTTGATTGGGGCATTTAGCCTATTTACGTTCAGGGTAACTATTGAAAGATATGAGTTTAGTGCCATTGTATTGCCTATAAGGTGACTGTTACTGTATATTGTCTGTGTTCCTTTCTGGTCTATGTTGATTTTAGGCTCTCTATTTGCTTAGAGGACCCCTTTCAATATTTCTTGTAGGGCTGGTTTCATGTTTGCAAATTCTTTTAGTTTTTGTTTGTCCTGGAAGCTTTTTATCTCTCCTTCTATTTTCAATGACAGCGTAGCTGCACACAGTATTCTTGGCTGCATATTTTCCCATTTAGTGCTCTGAATGTATCATGCCAGTCTTTTCTGGCCTGCCAGATCTCTGTGGATAGGTCTGTTGCCAATCTAATGTTTCTGCCACTGCAGGTTACAGACCTCTTGTCCCTAGCTGCTTTCAGGATTTTGTCTTTGTCTCTGAGACTTGTAAGTTTTACTATTAGATGTTGGGGTGTTGACCTATTTTTATTGAATTTGAGATGGGTTCTCTGTGCCTCCTGGATTTTGATGCCTGTTTCCTTCCACAAATTAGGGAAGTTCTGGGCTATATTTTGTTTCCAGTATACCTTCTGCCCCTCTCTCTCTTTCTTCTTCTTCTTCTGGGATCCCAATTATTCTAATATTGTTTCATCTTATGGTATCACTTATCTCTCAAATTCTGCCCTCGTAATCCAGTAGTTGTTTATCTCTCTTTTTCTCAGCTTCTTTATTCTCCATCATTTGGTATTTTATATCACTAATTCTTTCTTCTGCTTCATTTATCCTAGCAGTTAGAGCCTCTATTTTTGATTGCACCTCATTAATAGCCTTTTTAATTTCAACTTAAGAAATTAAAAAAAAAAAAGGAGAGAATGTGATCAGGCAGGAGACTAGAACAAAGCCATACACTAGAGATTTAGGGTATATTTTGGTCTGTTAGAAGAAACTGTATCCCAAAATTTTAAAGAGAGAACAACTTATATATATACCAAAAATAAGGTTAACTACAATGAAGGGATAGAATATGACTCTAAAAATGAAAAATAAAAAAGATTTTTAAAAAAGGGATTGATAAGATGTTGGTTGAAAAAGGGAAAAAGAAAAATTCAAAAAGGAATAGAAAAAGAAAAAAAAAGAAAATTAAAAAAATTAACTTTGAAAGACTAAAGAATCATGGGGAAAAAAAGCCATGAATGTTACGTGCTGTATTCCCCTAGTGCTGGAGTTCTGCCGTTCTCATTGATCGTTCTCATTGATCAGTAAACTTGGTCTTGGCTGGCTGTTCTTACTTACCTTCTGGGGGAGGGGCCTGTTGCCATGGTTCTCAAATGTCTTTGTTGGAGGCAGAATTGCCCCGCCCTTGCTGGGTCTGGGCTAAGTAATCTGCTCTGGTTTGCTCTCGGGAGTTTTTGTTCCCTGCAAGCTTTCTGTACACCTTTGGAGGCCGAGAGTGAAAATGGCCTCCCAGTCTCCACCCCGGAGGAGCCAAGAAATCAGGGCCCCACTCCTCAGTGTGCCCCCAGAGAAAAGCAGTCAGTCACTCCCGTCTCCCCGGTCTCCGGCCGCACTCCATGCTCACCCGGCCTGTGGCTGCGTGTTTCTATCTCTGGCACCCGACCCTATGTGGAGTCTCCAAACCCAGCAGATCCCTGTGGTGCGCTCCTGCACCATTCCTCCCAGGGGAGGAAGGGGAGTCTCCCCGGATCTGCCGCTTGTTGGGTCCCTGCCAGAGAAGCAGTGGCCTGACTGTGCCGCAGATCCTGGTTTATGGCAACCCTGAGCTGAGAGCCTGCCCCTCGGCTCTGTCTCTGCAGCCGGCTTCCCCGATCCAATACCTGGGAGCTCTGCCACACTCAGGCACCCCTGGTCTTTCTGTGACCCCGAGGGTCTTTTTTTTTTTTTTTTTTTTGAAGATTTT
>NW_027809753.1:0-280 GCF_054177405.1 Leptonychotes weddellii | reverse complement strand
GCTTCTCTCTCTGTCTCTCTCTCTCTCCCTCTGCCCTTCCCCACTGTTCCTTCTCTCTCTCAAATAAATAAAATCTTAAAATAAAATATTTACAATCCCCTTACAGAAAAGTTTGCTGACTTCTCTAGTTACTAAAATGTCACGTTTTTAATGTTTTTAAATTATATTTTATCAGCTAAACCTACAAATTTATATATTGGTCAAAGGGGGAAAGATAGGAAATTACCTTATGGTAAACATTTATATTTTTGTATTCGAAGTACCACATCCATTCTACTTT
>NW_027809752.1:0-280 GCF_054177405.1 Leptonychotes weddellii | reverse complement strand
TGGGGCGCCTGGGTGGCTCAGTTGGTTAAGCGACTGCCTTCGGCTCAGGTCATGATCCTGGAGTCCCGGGATCGAGTCCCGCATCGGGCTCCCTGCTCAGCAGGGAGTCTGCTTCTCCCTCTGACCTTCCTCCTTCTCATGCTCTCTGTCTCTCATTCTCTCTCTCTCAAATAAATAAATAAAATCTTTAAAAAAAAAATAAAAAAAATAAAAAGGAAAAAGTGGTGTGTCTACACATACACGATGGAATATTACTCAGTCATGAGAAGGGATGATAAGA
>NW_027809751.1:0-280 GCF_054177405.1 Leptonychotes weddellii | reverse complement strand
TCTCTTTCTGTCAAAATAAATAAATAAAATCTTAAAAAACAACACACACTTGGGGCGCCTGGGTGGCTCAGTTATTAAGCATCTGCCTTCGGCTCGGGTCATGATCCCAGGGTCCTGGGATCGAGTCCCGCATCGGGCTCCCTGCTCTGCGGGGAGCCTGCTTCTCCCTCTCCCGCTCCCCCTGCTTGTGTTCCCTCTCTCGCTGTGTCTCTCTCTGTCAAATAAATAAATAAAAGCTTTAAAAAAAATACTTATTTCATTTGATTTCAAATATGGGGCT
>NW_027809750.1:0-280 GCF_054177405.1 Leptonychotes weddellii | reverse complement strand
GCTGAGGATTGTGGGAGATATTTCTTGAGGGCGTAGGACAGAGTTTGAGGTCTTTGGAGGGGAAGAGGGGGAAGGTGCCAGTGTGACCAGAGGCTTGGAGAAGTTCCCTGAAGGCTGCCAATGGAACAGATTGGAGTAGATTCTGCAAGTAATAAAGACTGGCACTGACCCATTACCCAGTGCCACATGCGCCCTCCGCCCCCCCCCCCCAGCCCCTGGGGGAGAGGAAGGAACTCAGAGGGCTTAGTTGGGAGGGGTAGGGGAAAGAAAATTTTTTTTT
>NW_027809749.1:0-280 GCF_054177405.1 Leptonychotes weddellii | reverse complement strand
CTTTTTTAAATTTTTTAATTTATTATTTTTTTAAAGATTTTATTTATTTATTTGAGGGAGAGAATGAAAGACAGAGAGCATGAGAGGGAGGAGGGCCAGAGGGAGAAGCAGACTCCCTGCCGAGCAGGGAGCCCGATGCGGGACTCGATCCCGGGACTCCAGGATCATGACCTGAGCCGAAGGCAGTCGCCTAACCAACTGAGCCACCCAGGCGTCCCATTCAGCTTTTTTAAATTTTTTAATTTTATTATTATTTTTTGTAAGATTTTATTTATTTATT
>NW_027809748.1:0-280 GCF_054177405.1 Leptonychotes weddellii | reverse complement strand
TGGCTGCACCAGCTTGCATTCCCACCAACAGTGTAGGAGGGTTCCCCTTTCTCCGCATCCCCGCCAACATCTGTCTTTTCTTGACTTGTTAATTTTAGCCATTCTGACTGGTGTGAGGTGGTATCTCTAGGTGACTTTTTATAAACATGTACTTGGGATATATTTCTAATACTGTAGAAATTAGGGGGGTTTCTGGTTATGTGCATTTTTAAACTTGATAAGTATTGCCAGCTTGTCTTTCCAGAAGGTTTATACCAGTATACTCTCTAAAATAGTATGT
>NW_027809747.1:0-280 GCF_054177405.1 Leptonychotes weddellii | reverse complement strand
CTTAACGACTGAGCCACCCAGGCGCCCCTCTCTCTCGTTTTTTAAATTGAAGTATAATCGACACACCAAAGCCTATTGGTTTCAGGTGTACGTCATGGTGATTCTATATTTTTATGCATTATGAAACAATCCCCACGTTAAGTCTAGTTACTGTCACCATGCAAAGTTATTTTTTTTAATTTTGTTTTGTTAGTCACCATGCATTACATCATTAGTTTTTGATGTAGTGTTCCATGATTCATTGTTTGCGTATAACACCCAGTGCTCCATGCAGTACATG
>NW_027809746.1:0-280 GCF_054177405.1 Leptonychotes weddellii | reverse complement strand
GGACATTTCGAGAGCTCTCCCGAGATTTGGACGGATATGCCGACACGTGTGTCCTGGAACTCGCAGGCAGGGCCTGAGATCTCATGAGATGTGGGTCAGGGCTTCCAAAATTTGGGCTGCGATCCCATGAGTTTTGCCGCTCGAGACACCCTGACTGGGCCTGAGGTCTCAGGGATTCGGTTCCGTTCTAATGACAATTGGATTTCAACCCCCTGGGGATTGCTTCTGGATCTCGCTAGCTGGGCCAGAGGTCCCCCCGAGATTTGCGTGAGCGTTCCCG
>NW_027809745.1:0-280 GCF_054177405.1 Leptonychotes weddellii | reverse complement strand
GTTTTTATTTATTTGACAGAGAGATAGCACAAGTAGGCAGAGTGGCAGTCAGAGGGAGAGAGAGAAGCAGGCTTCCTGCTTAGCGGGGAGCCCGACGCGGGGCTCGATCCCAGGAACCCGGGATCATGACCTGAGCTGAAGGCAGAGGCTTAACGACTGAGCCACCCAGGCGCCCCTGCCCTAAGCTTTAGAAACACAAGTGTGAGGCAGAAACTTTGGATTTGGCCTCTGCACAAGAGTCCACCTTCTCCCCAGCCTCCTGATGAAAACTCATATTCCT
>NW_027809744.1:0-280 GCF_054177405.1 Leptonychotes weddellii | reverse complement strand
TACCACTATAACATTAGCTAATATCTCCATCATGTTACATGATTATCATTTCTTTTTTGTGGTGAGAACACTTGGGATCTATTCCCATAGCAACTTTCAAGTATATAATACAGTATTATTAACTAAAATCACCATGTTGTACACTATCCCCAGAATTTATTCATCTTACAAATGGAAAGTTGTATACTTTGACCAACGTATCCCCACTTCCCCACCTCCTAGCCCCTGGCATCTGCCACTCCAGTCGGCTTCTATGGGTTGGGTTTCATTTTGTTTTTTG
>NW_027809743.1:0-2833 GCF_054177405.1 Leptonychotes weddellii | reverse complement strand
CTCTCTCCCTCCTTCCTTCCTTCCCTCCTTCCCTCCCTCCCTCCTTTCTTCCTTCCTTCCTTCCTTCCCACTGTAACCATTGTAAGCATACATGCTGCTTTGCAAAAGAATAAGCTTTCTTGCTTCTTGTCTGTTTTAGGAGCAAGTTTGATTCCCCCTAAGAGAAGGTAGAGGTGCTGGGAAACGGGGGTCTCAGTTTGTGAGCCGCTGCTCATCCACGTTCGACCAAATCTAAGAGGAACCAGCAAAAGAAAAAGAAAGCCAGTGGAAGACTCAACTTTTGACGTATGTTTCTTTAAAATGACATTGTTGTGCATCCATCTCCACGGTCCACCTCCAGGACTCTCTTCACCTCGCAAAACAAAAACTCTGTCCCCATTCAACACTAACTCCTCATTCTCCTCCCCCACAGCCTGTGGCAACCCCCAGTCTGCTTTCTGTCTCTATGACTTTGACTACTTTAGGTACCTCATATGTGTGGAATCGTACAGTATTTGTCCTTTTATGACTGGCTTATTTCGCTTAGCATAATGTCCTCAAGGTTCATCCATGTTGTAGCATGTGTCAGAATTCCCTTTGTTTTTTGGCTGAAAAATATTCCATTGTATCCCACGTTTTGTTTATCCATTTATCCATCAATAGATACTCAGGTCTCCTCTACCTATTGACCATTGTGAATATGCTGTCATAAACATGGGTGTACAAATATCCGTGAGTCCCTGCTTTCAAGTCTTTGGGGTATACATCCAGAAGCAAAATATGCAAAAATGCTGCATATGGTGATTATGTTTGTAATGTTTTTAGGAACAGCCATATTGTTAAATAGTAGTTTCTTAAAAAGTTAGTTACAGTGTGGGATCTGAAACCACATCAATGAACTTTATGTGATCTATTACATTAACATTTATTTGTCTGTCTTGCACTTGGAATGGACCTTTAACCCGTGCATGATTCTTAAAACAGTATGCATGGGTCATTTGGAATAGATCGGTGCAGTGAGTTTTGCAGATCTCCGCACCAATGATTCATTTTCCATACAAGATAAAACAATCATGTTCATTCATATCACTGCAGATATTAAAGTCTTTAATGTGTTTCAAAGCTGTCAAGTTCATGGTGACGGATAGAAGTTTTCTAAAATTCTAATTTTCCCTTGAAAGCTTCAAATTTTATCCTTGGCAACCAATGCTGTCAGTTGTTTTCCTTGAAGTGACAGGTTCGCTTTGTTCATTTTCGAGAACATGTCTGCCAAATATCCAGGCGTGAATCACTAGAGCTTGTCACTTTTCAAGTAATGACGATATTCCAGAGAGGGAAAAGCTCTGGTTCAGTGTGTAATTCAAACAACTGTCCAACAACTGTTGGTTCTTGGATTCCCCAGGAAAGAGTTACGTGGGGATCCACGCTCAAATAAAGACAGCCGGAAGGAAAGTAGCGAGCGTGACGCAGTTTATTAAGGACCGCACTCTCTCTCTCTTTTTAAAAGATTTTATTAATTTATTTGAGAGAGAGAGAGCAAACACGATCAAGGAGAGGGGCAGAGGGAGAAGCAGACTCCCCGCTGAGCAGGGAGCCCGATGCGGGGCTCGATCCCAGGACCCCGAGATCATGACCTGAGCCGAAGGCAGACGCTTCACCCACTGAGCCACCCGGGCACCCCAGGATCAGCCAGGATTTAATAAAGTTCATCAATGTGACTCTTTGGTCAGGGGCACTCTTTAGTGACCCTGCATTCTCTTACCGTCCGTGTGTTGGCGGGGAAACAGAGACTGTGCACCAGTCTAGTTTGGTTACTGCCTCTCCTTGGGCTAAGGCTACAGCAGGACCCCCACCAGCACCCCCTTCGTCCCTGCTTTCGTGCCATCAGTGTAAATATCACCACCGTGAAGAAGGCAGATAACAGCTGAGTGTGCTTTTCATGGCGTACGTTTGACACAGAACGTTACGTTAGTTTCAGGTGTCCAACATAGTGAGTCCACAGCTCTGTACCTTACATTGTGCTCCCCGCAGGTGTAGCTTCTATCTGTCACCATATGGGGGGCTCTTAGAGTCCTTTGACTATAGATACCCTGTGTTGCCCCTTCCATCCCCCTGACTCCTTCGTTCTGTAACTGGAAGCCTGGACCTCCCACTCCCCTCCCATCCTGTCACCCGTCTCCCCCTCCCCCTGTTTCCCTCTGGCCACCACCAATTAGTTCTCTGTATTTATGGGTCTGTTTCTGCTTTGTTTGATTGTTTCGTTTTTTCAGATTCCCCCTATAAGTGAAATCATATGGTGCTTGTTGTTCTCTGTATTTCACTTAGCATAATGCCCTCTGGGTCCATCCATGCTGTCACAAATGGCAAAAAAAAAAACTCATTCTTTTTTATGGCGGAGTTATATTCCCTTTATACATACACCACATTTTCTTTATCCATTCATCTGTCGATGGACACTTAGGTAGCTTCCATATCTTGTTTGTTGTAAATAATGACACTTAGGTTTTTTTTTGAAAGATTTTATTTATTTATTTGTCTGTGAGAGAGAGAGAGAGCACAAGCAGGGTGAGTGGGAGAGGGAGAAGCAGGCTTCCCACCGAGCAGGGAGCCCGATGCGGGACTTGATCCCAGGACCCCGGGATCATGACCTGAGCCGAAGGCAGACGCTTAACGACTGAGCCACCCAGGTGCCCCCCATTCCCTTAGACTTTAAGATTATTCTTCATTTCTTTTTCAGGTTACCACTGACTACTTCCCAATTTGTTTTTTAGGGCCATGAACTTATTCTGAGATTTCAATGACATTTTATTTTATATTTTTTAAGATTTTATTTATGTGCGCTAGAGAGCACATG
>NW_027809742.1:0-280 GCF_054177405.1 Leptonychotes weddellii | reverse complement strand
TATTGTTCCTTTTAGATTTCATTCTCCCCCAAGAGTGTTAGGTTTTTGTTTTTTTCTTTATAAAGGTTTTTTTTTTTTTTAAAGATTTTATTTATTTATTTGAGACAGAGAGAATGAGATACAGAGAGCATGAGAGGGAGGAGGGTCAGAGGGAGAAGCAGACTCCCTGCCGAGCAGGGAGCCCGATGCGGGACTCGATGCAGGGACTCCAGGATCATGACCTGAGCCGAAGGCAGTCGCTTAACCAACTGAGCCACCCAGGCGCCCTATAAAGGTTTTT
>NW_027809741.1:0-280 GCF_054177405.1 Leptonychotes weddellii | reverse complement strand
GCAGAATTTGAAATCTCTCCACTTTCATTCTCAAAAATACACCATGCAGTAATTATTCTTATGTGATATTAATTCAACTTGATAACTATAGAAGGTTTTATAATTGACTTAACATTTTTATGCCTACGTCTTTATTTTATTCTGACACTAGGAAATAGGCAGGGTCCGTAGAATGTCTATTGACTCCAGTTGAGAAACCAAGCCTCAGACACTCCATGCATTTCCGAACGTCACGGACGCAGTCTGGACATCACGGCTGCTCGCTCTGGGTCCTGCCCTC
>NW_027809740.1:0-280 GCF_054177405.1 Leptonychotes weddellii | reverse complement strand
TGCACCATTAAAATATTATACCAGTTTTTAGGCCACCATATGAATTGAAAAAGTACCTGAACAAACATAAATAAATGCATCGGGTTTATATGCCAAGAAATGTAAAGCCCTATAGTTGTCTGGGCTATTTCTCTTTCTGTACAAGGATAAAAACTATAAGGAAATTAACAAATTTGTTTGAAATGTTGCTCTTTTTTTTCCCACAGCTCTTGTAGTGAGATTCCTGACCAAACGGTTCATCTGGGAATATGATCCCACTCTTGGTAGGTCAGATTTTGTT
>NW_027809739.1:0-280 GCF_054177405.1 Leptonychotes weddellii | reverse complement strand
TGATAAGGGAGGGTGCCTGGGTGGCTCAGTTGGTTGAGCGACTGCCTTCAGCTCAGGTCATGATCCTGGAGTCCCGGGATCGAGGCCCACATCGGGCTCCCTGCTCAGCCAGGAGCCTGCTTCTCCCTCTCCCACTCCCCCTGCTTGTGTTCCCTCTCTAGCTGTCTCTCTCTCTGTGTCAAACAAACAAACAAACAAATAAATAAATAAATAGAGTCACATGCTCTGCAGACTGAGCCAGCCAGGCACCCTAGTTTCTTTAAAAACATATATGTTGTGT
>NW_027809738.1:0-280 GCF_054177405.1 Leptonychotes weddellii | reverse complement strand
TGTGTGTGTGTGTGTGTTTCGGTATGCATATGCAACAGCGTCTGTGTGTGTGTGTGTGTTTCGGTATTCATATGCAACAGCGTGTGTGTGTGTGTGTGTGTGTGTTTCGGTATGCATATGCAACAGCGTCTGTGTGTGTGTGTTTTGGTATGCATACGCAACAGCGTCTATCTGTGTGTGTCTGTGTGTGTGTGTGTGTTTCGGTATGCGTATGCAACAGCGCGCATGTGTGTGTGGGGGGTATGCATATGCAACAGCATGCGCGTGTGTGTCTGTGTGT
>NW_027809737.1:0-280 GCF_054177405.1 Leptonychotes weddellii | reverse complement strand
TACTAAATGCAACTGGATTGTGACCTTTAAAATGGTTAACTTGGTGTTTTGCGGATTTACACCAATTTAAAAAAATTTTTTTTAATGCATCAAAAAAATTTAAAAAATAGAAAGGACTAAGAATACCAATAAATGCACAGCTTTTCCTTCTGCCATCCTTGGTGTGAATATCCCTGTCAACCATGAGCACAGTTCTTCTAACATGGACAGAGAAGCTGGTAGCAGAGGCGCTGCGGGGACACCGAGCTGACTGAGGAAGACCCCAACAGTCTAGGACCAG
>NW_027809736.1:0-280 GCF_054177405.1 Leptonychotes weddellii | reverse complement strand
TGGACTATTTTAGTAAAGTCTAGTTCTCCTCCTGGGAGCAGCCTCTGATCATTTCGCAGCAGACGCAGGCTTGATGTGTGTATAATCAACCCTTAGTAGAGAAAGGATTTTGCAGCGCTCTTCCCTGATTTCTCTATTAGCTGACTGCCTCTGTTGATATCACAAATTGCTGCTAGCTTCCACTCATTGCTGGCGGATCGCTCTATTGTTTCTGACAATGCCTTGGGGCATAAATTGCTTCACAGTCTGACCCATTAAATTGGGTCCCCTTCGTAGGGGT
>NW_027809735.1:0-280 GCF_054177405.1 Leptonychotes weddellii | reverse complement strand
CCTCTTTTGGGGCGGTAGAACCTATACTACTGTTACCACGACCTATTATCCCTATCTGAATTGCGATAACTGGGGCATCATATACATAATTTTCAGCCTGCTTAAGAAGATAAGTGCTTATGGGCATATATGACATACCTTCTTTTAGTTTTACTCCCAATTTGACTGAGAAATAATCCACTCTATTGATCAGCACCACTCCATTGTCGCCAAAGTTCTTTAGGGTCATAGTATTATTTTGTGATATCTCTTGTGACATCGTCTCTTTTATCAGACTATT
>NW_027809734.1:0-280 GCF_054177405.1 Leptonychotes weddellii | reverse complement strand
CAGAAATAATTTCAATCTTGAAAGATTAATACCTGCAGGAAAAGTGGCTCAGAGTTTGGTTTCCAGATTTAAAACAAATCGGGTTTTAAATCCCAGTTCTTCTAACTTGTCCTCTCTGTGGCAAGTTAAGCAAATTACTTACCCTTCCTGGACTGTTACTCCATCTGACACTGAGATAATGGCAGCAATGAGCCCTCCAGTTTGTTCTCCTGAGTCATTATAGCTCTAGGACATGGCGCTGAGCCTGGCCCTTGGCAGCTCTTAGTAAGTGATACCTACT
>NW_027809733.1:0-280 GCF_054177405.1 Leptonychotes weddellii | reverse complement strand
GAGGAACTTTCATACTGTTCTGCACTGTGGCTGCACCAGCTTGCTTTCCCACCAGCAGTGCACGAGGGTCCTTTTTCTCCCTATCCTTGCCAACACTTGTTATTTCTTGTCTTTTTTACTCAAAGGGTTCTTTGTATATTTTGGATAACAGTCAGATATGTCTTTGCAAATATTTTCTCCCCAGTCTGTGGCTTGTCTTCTAACTTGATACTATCTTTCACAGACAGAAGTTCTCAATTTAATAAAGTCCAGCTTATTGATTCTTTATTACATGGATCAT
>NW_027809732.1:0-2833 GCF_054177405.1 Leptonychotes weddellii | reverse complement strand
GGTGGGAGGGATGGTGTGGCTGGGTGATAGACATTGGGGAGGGTATGTGCTATGGTGAGAGCTGTGAATTGTGCAAGACTGTTGAATCTCAGATCTGTACCTGTGAAACAAATAATGCAATATATGTTAAGGAAAAAAAAAGAAGAAGAAGATAACGGGAGGAGAAGAATGAAGGGGGGGAAATCGGAGGGGTAGACGAACCATGAGAGACAATGGACTCTGAAAAACAAACAGGGTTCTAGAGGGGAGGGGGATGGGAGGATGGGTTAGCCTGGTGATGGGTATTAAATAGGGCACATTCTGCATGGAGCACTGGGTGTTTTGCACAAACAATGAATCATGGAACATTACATCAAAAACTAATGATGTAATGTATGGTGATTAACATAACAATAAAAATTAAAAAAAAAAAGAATGGGGCAGAAGACAGAACAGACATTTCTTCAAAGAAGACATCCAAATGGCCAACAGACACATGAAAAAATGTTCCACATCACTTGTCATCAGGGAAATACAAATCAAAACCATAATGAAGTACCACCTCACACCAGTTGGAATGGCTAAAATTAACAAGCAGGAAATGACAGATGTTGGCAAGAATGCAGAGAAAGTCGAACCCTCTTGCACCGTTGGTGAGAATGCAAGTTAGTGCAGCCACTCTGAAAAACAGAATGGAGGTTCCTCAAAAAGTTGAAAATAGGGCGCCTGGGTGGCTCAGTTGGTTAAGCAACTGCCTTCGGCTCAGGTCATGATCCTGGAGTCCCTGGATTGAGTCCCACATCGGGCTCCCTGCTCGGCGGGGAGCCTGCTTCTCCCTCTGACCCTCCCCCCTCTTATGTGCTCTCTCTCTCTCATTCTCTCTGTCTCAAATAAATAAATAAAATCTTTAAAAAAAAAAAGTTGAAAATAGAGCTGCCCTATGACCCAGCAATTGCACTACTGGTTATTTACCCCAAAGATTCAAATGTAGTGTTCTGAAGGGGCACCTGCACCCCAATGTTTATAGCAGCAATGTCCACAACAGCCAAACTATGGAAAGAGCCGAGATGTCCAACAGGTGAATGGATAAAGAAGATGTGGTATGTATATACAATGCAATATTACTCAGCCATCAAAAAAAATGACATCTTGCCATTTTCAATGATGTGGATGGAACTAGAGGGTTTGATGCTAAGTGAAATAAGTGAATCAGAGAAAGACACTTATCGTATGATCTCACTCATATGTGGAATTTAAGAAACAAAACAGAGGATCATAGGGGAAGAGAGGTAAAAATAACATAGGACATAATCAGAGGAGACAAACCATAAGAGACTCTTAATCATAGGAAATAAACTGAGGATTTCAGAGGGGAGTGGGTGGGGGGATAGGGTAACTTGGTGATGGACATTAAGGAGAGCACATGATGTATTGAGGACTGGGATTTATATAAGAGATGAAAAAAAAAAAGAAAAAATGGGCACCTGTGTGGCTCAGTCAGTTAAGCATCTGCCTTAGGCTCAGGTCATGATCCCTGGGTCCTGGGCTCAAGCTCTGTGTTGGGCTCCCTGCTCAGCGGGGAACCTGCTTCTCCATCCCCCTCTGGTACTGCTCTGCCTGTTTGTGCTCTCTCTCTCTCTCTCTGTCAAATAAATAAAAGTAATTTTTTAAAAAAAATGACTGATGGGGTGCTTGGGTGGCTCAATCAGTTAAGCGTCTGCCTTCCGCTCAGATCATGATCCTGGAGTCCCGGGATTGAGCTCTGGGTCGGCCTCCCTGCTCAGCTGGGGGTTCTGCTTCTCCATCTGTCTGCCACTCTCCCTGCTTGTGCTCTCTCTCTCTCTGTCAAATAAATAAATAAATAAAATCTTTAAAATAAATAAATAAATAAAAGACTGATGAATCACTGACCTCTACCTCTGAAACTAATAATACATTATATGTTAATTGATTGAATTTAAATTTAAAAAATTAAATTAAAATAAAATACACCTGTATTTGTGCAAATTGAAAAACTCATATTCACAACCTAGGCAGTCCTTAAACAAGCAATATATTTAATGTGTACTTCTATTCATGTTTTCCCTAGTATCATTTTCATGAGAAGAAAACACTGGGTCTATATCCACACTTCATTGTAAAGAATAAGTCCCTGCTCAAGGTTTCTTTAAAATTTAATTCATACAGGTAAGTAATGTCCTTCTATTTTCTTCTCTGTTTTCTATACTAAGAAATGGATTCTTAAAATACCTTCTCAATTCTTCTTCACAACTTTTTTAAAAAATTTTTTATTGTTATGTTAATCCCCATACATTACATCATTAGTTTTAGATGTAGTGTTCCATGATTCATTGTTTGTGCATAACACCCAGTGCTCCATGCAGAACGTGCCCTCCTCAATACCCAACAACAGGCTAACCCATCCTCCCAACCCCCTCCCCTCTAGAACCCTCAGTTTATTTTTCAGAGTCCATCGTCTCTCATGGTTTGTCTATGCCTCCGATTTCCCCCCCTTCATTCTTCCCCTCCTGCTACCTCCTTCTTTTTTTTTTTTTTCTTAACATATATTGCATTATTTGTTACAGAGGTACAGATCTGAGATTCAACAGTCCTGCACAATTCACATCACTCATCAGAGCACATACCCTACACAGTGTCCATCACCCAGTCACCCCGTCCCTCCCACCCCAAGCCCCATTCCAGCAATCCTCAGTTTGTTTCCTGAGATTAAGAATTCCTCACATCAGTGAGGTCATATGATATATGTCTTTCACTGTTTGACTTATTTTGCTCAGCATAATACCCTCAGTTCCATCCACGTCATTGCAAATGGCAAGATCTCATTCCTTTTGAT
>NW_027809731.1:0-280 GCF_054177405.1 Leptonychotes weddellii | reverse complement strand
TCTTAACATATATTGCATTATTTGTTTCAGAGGTACAGATCTGAGATTCAACAGTCTTACTTGTGCCCTTATTTCTAAAATGGGGGGGGGTAAAGAGAAATGAATTTTAATGACCTTTAGTTTTTAGAGCAATTTTAGATTTACAGCACAGTTAAGTGGAACGTATAGATATTTCTCAGACATCTCCTACCACAATAGTTGTATAGCCTCACCCATTGTCAATATTCCCAACCAGAACAGTACATTTATTACAATAGATGAACCTACACCTACACACCAT
>NW_027809730.1:0-280 GCF_054177405.1 Leptonychotes weddellii | reverse complement strand
GTTAATGTCCACTGCACATGTCTTCCTGCTGGTTTATCCTTGCACACCCCTCCCAAGAAGCATTCTTATCATGAATTGGGGGTTTATTATTTATCTATGTTTTAAAATATGTTTATATTTTAAACCACATACACAATTTTTAAACTTTTTAAACTTTACGTATGTTCTATGATTTTAACTCTCCCTTCTATGTATGTAAGTTATTTACATTGTTATATATAGCTATAACATATTCATTTTCATTTTTCCTGAGGATTCCATTTTTTTAACACACCACAGG
>NW_027809729.1:0-280 GCF_054177405.1 Leptonychotes weddellii | reverse complement strand
AGGGTCAGAGGGAGAAGCAGACTCCCTGCCGAGCAGGGAGCCCGATGTGGGACTCGATCCAGGGACTCCAGGATCATGACCTGAGCCGAAGGCAGTCGCTTAACCAACTGAGCCACCCAGGCGCCCTATTTCCAGCTTTTTTGAGATATAATTGACATATAACATTGTATAGTTTTAAGGTGTACAACATGAGTATTTGATACATGTATATATTGCAAAATGATTACCATATTAGTTACCACCTCCATCACGTCATATAATTACGTGTGTGTGTGTGTGT
>NW_027809728.1:0-280 GCF_054177405.1 Leptonychotes weddellii | reverse complement strand
GCCTCGCACGCTGCGGACGGGGCACAGACTCGCAGACCAGTAGCATCGGGAAAGAACTTTAGGCAGCCCCCGGAGTGGAAAACCAGACCGGCGGGGTCGCGCGCACGCGAACTGCAGCCTCCGAGACGGAAACCCGGTGCGCCGGGGTCGTGCGGGTGAACTGCAACCCCCGGGGGTGGAAACCCAAGCTGCGGAGTCGTGTGCGCGCGAATTGGGAGTGGCTGGCGGTTTTAGAAGCACAAAGGGCAAAGACGTGCCCCGACCTGGAGGCAGGACTGGG
>NW_027809727.1:0-280 GCF_054177405.1 Leptonychotes weddellii | reverse complement strand
GCGCCTGGGTGGCTCAGTTGGTTAAGCGACTGCCTTCAGCTCAGGTCATGATCCCAGGGTCCTGGGATCGAGTCCCGCATTGGGCTCCCTGCTCTGTGGGGAGCCTGCTTCTCCCTCTCCCACTCCCCCTGCTTGTGTTCCCTCTCTCGCTGTGTCTCTCTCTGTCAAATAAATAAATAAAATCTTTAAAAAAAAAAAATAACACATGCAATGTGCCTAGCATTATGCAAGCAAAAATATGAACTCTCTTCCTAGCCCATAAACCCCAATAATTCTAATG
>NW_027809726.1:0-280 GCF_054177405.1 Leptonychotes weddellii | reverse complement strand
CTGCTAAGAGTACCATTTTTCTCATCCTCTTATTCATGGTTTCTTTCTCCCATTTTTTTTAAAGATTTTATTTATTTGTCCGAGAGAGAGAGAGAACACAAGTAGGGGGTGGGGCAGGCAGAGGGAGAAACAGACTCCCAGCTGAACAAGGAGCCCGATAATGGAACTTGATCCCAGGACCCGGGATCATGACCTGAGCCGAAGGAGGATGCCCAGCCGACTGAGCCACCCAGACATCCCAACTTTCTCCCATTTTGAAAGCCATTCATTCATCACGGAT
>NW_027809725.1:0-280 GCF_054177405.1 Leptonychotes weddellii | reverse complement strand
CTCATTCTGGAGAACCTGCTGATAATACTGAAGTGTCAATAACACTGAAAGAAGGCGATTGGGTTGACAGTAACTTGGAATTATAACAAAAAGAACTAAAGGCATATTCATAAGTGTATCCTTGATTTTAGGGGAGTAGATTTCAAAATGTTTGGGGAAGTAATTTCTAAGGCTTATCTTGCTTTTGTGTGTGTGTGTGAATTTTTTTAAATTTTTTATTGTTATGTTAATCACCGTACATTACATCATTAGTTTTAGATGTAGTGTTCCATGATTCATT
>NW_027809724.1:0-280 GCF_054177405.1 Leptonychotes weddellii | reverse complement strand
CTTCTTTATCCATTCATCTGTTGATGGACATCTTGGCTCTTTCCGCAGTTTGGTTCTTGTGGACATTGCTGCTATAAACATTGGGGTGCACGTACCCCTTTGGATCCCTACATTTGTATCTTTGGGGTAAATACCCAGTAGAACATCACCTTCTTCTAGACTTAATTCTTTCATAAATGTGATTTTTAATATGGCCACAATAATAGTTAACTGAATGTATGTGTCCAAATTTCCACATTAGATATGTTTTTTAAAAATATTTTTTAAAATCTCTGGGCAT
>NW_027809723.1:0-280 GCF_054177405.1 Leptonychotes weddellii | reverse complement strand
TGCCTTTGGCGATGTTTCTAGGAAGAAGTTGCTTCGGCTGAGGTCAAAGAGGTTGCTGCCTGTGTTCTCCTTTAGGATTTTGATGGACTCCTGTCTCACATTGAGGTCTTTCAACCATTTGGAGTCTATTTGATATTAACTGTAGATTTTTCATAAGTATCTTTCACCAGCTTAAAAAAGATCCTTTCTTTCCAAGTTTGTTGACAGTTTTCTTAATTGGACTGGAAAGAGAATTACCTCTTTTATTGTTTTCTCTTGAAGAATCATCCATTGGTTTCCT
>NW_027809722.1:0-280 GCF_054177405.1 Leptonychotes weddellii | reverse complement strand
TCAATTATGTGGATGACATGTTCCCACAGGCTGGATGTACTCTGGTTGCATGCTGTACATATTAGAGGCATCAGAAATCCATGGTTCAGCTGAATGTGGGCCATAGTTACCAAACAAACATATCAAGAATAAGTATACACTGAAAGAGGTGCACATAAATAAGAACAAAAGACTACTGGACAAATTAAATATTAGGATCACTCAGTGTCAGAATAATATTTACCTTAAAAAAAGGAAAGGAAAAAAGAAAAGATGGAGGGAAAGGAAAGAAAATCTGTAC
>NW_027809721.1:0-2834 GCF_054177405.1 Leptonychotes weddellii | reverse complement strand
ATGGAACAAATAATCCTAAAATTTATATGGAACCAGAAAAGACCCCGAATAGCCAGAGGAATGTTGAAAAAGAAAAGCAAAGCCGGTGGCACCACAATTCCGGACTTCAAGCTCTATTACAAAGCTGTCATCATCAAGACAGTATGGTACTGGCACAAAAACAGACACATAGATCAATGGTACAGAATAGCCCAGAAATGGACCCTCAACTCTATGGTCAACTAATCTTCAACAAAGCAGGAAAGAATGTCCAATGGAAAAAAGACAGTCTCTTCAACAAATGGTGTTGGGAAAATTGGATAGCCACATGCAGAAGAATGAAACAAGACCATTTCCTTACACCACACACAAAATTAGACTCAAAATGGATGAAAGAC
Source organism: Leptonychotes weddellii (assembly GCF_054177405.1). Taxonomy (NCBI): domain Eukaryota; kingdom Metazoa; phylum Chordata; class Mammalia; order Carnivora; family Phocidae; genus Leptonychotes; species Leptonychotes weddellii. The sequence goes on along the minus strand of NW_027809721.1, from coordinate 2,457 downwards.
CTAAATGTGAGACAGGAATCTATCAAAATCCTTGAGCAGAACACAGGCAGCAACCTCTTTGACCTCAGTCACAGAAACTTCTTTGTAGAAATATCGCCAAAGGCAAGGGAAGCAAGGGTAAAAATGAACTATTGGGACTTCATCAAGATAAGAAGTTTTTGCATAGAAAAGGAAACAGTCAACAAAACCAAGAGACAACCGACAGAATGGGAGAGGATATTTGCAAATGACATCAGATAAAGGGCTAGTATCCAAAATCTATAAAGAACTTATCAAACTCAACACCCAAAGAACCAATAATCCAATCAAGAAATGGGCAGAAGACATGAACAGACATTTCTGCAAAGAAGACATCCAAATGGCCAACACACACATGAAAAAGTGCTCAACATCACTCGGCATCAGGGAAATACAAATAAAAACCTCAGTGACATACCACCTCATACAAGTCAGAAGGGCTAAAATTAACAAGTCAGGAAACGACAGATGTTGGTGAGGATGCGGAGAAAGGGGAACCCTCCTACACTGTTGATGGGAATGCAAGGTGGTATAGCCACTCTGAAAAACAGAATGGAGGTTCCTCAAAAAGTTGAAAATAGCTATGCTATGACCCAGCAATTGCACTACTGGGTATTTACCCCAAAGATACAAATGTTGTGATCTGACGGGGCACTTGCACCCCAGTATTTATAGCAGCAATTTCTACAATAGGCAAACTATGGAAAGAGCCTAGATGTCCTTCAACAGATGAATGGATAAAGAAGATGTGGTGTATATATACAATGGTATATTATGCAGCCATTCAAAAAAAAATGAAATATTGCCATTTGCAATGATGTGGATGGAACTAGAGGGTATTGTGCTAAGCAAAATAAGTCAGAGAAAGACAAGTATCATATGATCTCACTGATATGAGGAATTTGAGAAACAAGACAGAGGATCATACGGGAAGGGAGGGAAAAATGAAACAAGACGAAACCAGAGAGGGAGACAAACCATAAGAGACTCTTAATCTCTGGAAACAAACTGAGGGTTGTTGGAGTGGAGAGGGGTGGGAGGGATAGGGTGGCTGGGTGATGGACAATGGGGATGGTATGTGCTATGGTGAGCACTGTGAATTGTTTAAGACTGATGAATCACAGACCTGAACCCCTGAAACAAGTAATACATTATATGTTAATAAAAAAATAATAATAAATAAATTCTTATAAAAAAAAAACTTCATGCAAGAAATGCAGAGTGAGTCTGATTACAGAGATATTGAATCCAACAAGGGAGGAGAAACTTGAAAGTTTGAAACTCAGATTGGTAAAATCCAAAGATTCTGAAGATTAGAAATGTGTCTTTTGCCTCCAGTATCTTATGGCTTGAAGGATGTGTGAATATTTCCCTTAGGAAAGTATGGGGAGTGGGAAAGTGATGTAATAATTAGATATATCCCATACATATAATTATTATATGTAATTACTGGCATGTCTTAATTTATTCCTTGATATGCCTAGCTTCCACCCATTCTCCACTGATTTACTTCTGAGTTCCCAGTATGCTGGACAGTTGAATAGTTCTGATCTGTTTATTGAAATATGAATATCTTCATTTAATGTAATATACTACATGCATTCCTGCTGAATTTATGTTCAGTTTAACAATAATTTCTTTGTCCACCTCTTTAAAAAGTAATATTTTGAGAAAAACATAATTAAGATATTTATGTCAACTACTGAAATTAACTATTCTAAGTATTGCTAAGTGGGTCACTTCATCCTCTCCAAAAAGGGTTTGTTCCAGAAATCACCGAGACAAATAAGCACACATTATTTTCACTTCTGCAATGCTGTATATTGTTGGCATTCACTGGATTCTCTTACAAAGAAATTATTAAGAGAAATTAGCATTAATTATTAATTATATTAAAATATGTATACTTTTAAACAGATAAATGTACCAGAGACTAATGGAAAGAAACAAAAAACAGAAACACTTAAAAACAGTAAATTTTCAAAAAAAAAAAAAAAAACAGTAAATTCTTCTGAAGCATAGTAAAATATATTCTGAATGTAAATTTAAAAAGTCCCTCCCCCCCCCAAAAAAAACCCCAGGAAGGTGGTTATTTTAAAAATTCTCATAAATAGGGGGTGGAGCAAGATGGCGGAGGAGTAGGAGACCTGGATTTCGTCTCCTCTCAGGAATTCAGCTGGATAGGGATCAAACCATTCTGAACACCTACAAACTCAACAGGAGATCGAAGAAAGGAATAGCAAAAACTCTCTGAACAGAAAAGCGACCACTTTCTGGAAGGTAGGACGTGCGGAGAAGTGAATCCCAGGCGATATTCGGGAGGATAGACGGCAGGGGAGGGGCCTCCGTCGGCCGCTTCTGGCAAGTGATAGAGCCATGGAGCACAAAATCAGAACTTTTGAAAGTCTGCTCCGCTGAGGGACGTCACTCTGGTGGCTA
>NW_027809720.1:0-280 GCF_054177405.1 Leptonychotes weddellii | reverse complement strand
TCCCTCTGACCCTCCCCCCTCTCATGTGCTCTCTCTCTCTCATTCTCTCTCTGTCTCAAATAAATAAATAAAATCTTTAAAAAAAAAAAAAAACTTTATTTCTTGTAGAGCAGATTGTTTCTGAAACATTCCTCTTAAAAATGTTTTCATTTTTATTAACCAGTCTTCCTTCATCCAGGTAGTATTTATGGAGTATTTAGTTTGTGCCCAGCCTTGTGCCAGGTGCTGGGGAAACAGCAGGGAACAAAATGGGCATGGGCTCTTGCTTTATTAAACCCAC
>NW_027809719.1:0-280 GCF_054177405.1 Leptonychotes weddellii | reverse complement strand
GCTTTTGCTTAATTATTGCCTCCTGACAGATTTAGGTTGATCCCTTAGTAAAAGCAAAATTCAACCAGGTGGATTTGAAGATCTGATTGGCTTTCTGAAGCGATTCTTGAACGGGGCAGCAGGCTGTCCAGCAAACTGAGAGATGCTCTGAGGAGTTGTACAAAGTGGAAGGTTTTTATAGGAAGGAGGGTGGGGCAAGAAGTTATTAGGAAAAGAAAAGAAAGATTGTTCCAGGCAAAGTCACCTTAGTTTAGGGATAAGGGCAGAGGGTCTTATCATG
>NW_027809718.1:0-280 GCF_054177405.1 Leptonychotes weddellii | reverse complement strand
CATTCCCACCAACAGTGTAGGAGGGTTCCCCTTTCTCCGCGTCCCCGCCAACATCTGTCATTTCCTGACTTGTTAATTTTTGCTTTTTTTTTTTTTTTTTAATTTTAGCCATTCTGACTGGTGTGAGGTGATATCTCATTGAGGTTTTGTTTGGATTTCCCTGATGCCGAGTGATGCCGAGCACTTTTTCATGTGTCTGTTTGGCCCCCATTTCTAACTTAAGATCAACCAGAGGAAGCCATTTACGTACCCCTAACCAATCACACAGCATGGCCTGCTT
>NW_027809717.1:0-280 GCF_054177405.1 Leptonychotes weddellii | reverse complement strand
TATGCACAAACAATGAATCATGGAACACTTCATCTAAAACTAACGATGTAATGTATGGGGATTAACATAAGAATAAAAAAAAATGTTATACAATGAATTTCACTCTGCTTTAGCTACGTTACACACATTTTGATGTGTTGTGATTTCATCTTTGTCTCAGGAATATTGATAAGCATTCTGTTTAATGTCCAAATATTTGGACATTTGTCCAGATAGCTTTCTTTTTTCTTTTTTTTTTTTTTGTCCAGGTATATTTCTGTTATTGATTTCTATTTTTATT
>NW_027809716.1:0-280 GCF_054177405.1 Leptonychotes weddellii | reverse complement strand
TTTATTTATTTATTTATTTTTTGACAGAGAGAGAGGGAACACAAGCAGGGGGAGTGGGAGAGGGAGAAGCAGGCTCCCCGCCGAGCAGGGAGCCCGATGCGGGGCTCCATCCCAGGGCCCTGGGATCATGACCTGAGCCGAAGGCAGACGCTTAACAACTGAGCCACCCAGGCGCCCTGGCCTCAGTTTTTTAAAATTTTTAAAAATTTTTTTAATGTTATGTTAATCCCCATACATTACATCATTAGATTTAGATGTAGTGTTCCATGATTCATTGTTT
>NW_027809715.1:0-280 GCF_054177405.1 Leptonychotes weddellii | reverse complement strand
TACTACACTAGATGAGCAGGCACTGCCAATTATTCTCGTGTAAAAAGTGTAGTTATATAAGGTGTGGGTGATATTTGTGTCATGGCCCACGTGCCCAAAGAACTTCCGTGTGAATAGACTTGTCATTTATATCCAAATATAAAATCTGAGGGAGCTTAAAATAAGTTAAAATATATTGCAAGAGGCAAAAACAATCTAAGTATTTTAAAGTTTTTAAGCACTAGCTGTAAATATTAATCTTCAAACTTTCCATTTTGACATCTATTGACTTACAAACTGT
>NW_027809714.1:0-280 GCF_054177405.1 Leptonychotes weddellii | reverse complement strand
GCCACCTATTCAACTGTCTTTCCGTTGATATGATATACAGCGGCATTCGGCAGCTCATAGTCACAAGATTGATGATATTGCTATTCAGGATTTTCCACAAGCTTTTAAGTTATAAGCTAGATGGGAAGGACAAATCTACCCAGTCTATTACCTCAGTACATGTTTTTATAGCTATAAAAGCCATGCTCTCCAAGAGGCCATGTTCTTTTATAGAGGCTGATTTGACAAACTGCAGAGAATTTTCTATGTTGTTTGGATTTCTGCTTTCAAGCTTTGAGGT
>NW_027809713.1:0-280 GCF_054177405.1 Leptonychotes weddellii | reverse complement strand
GTCTCCCTGGTCTCCGGCCGCATTCCGTGCTCACCCGGCCTGTGACCGCACATTTCTATCTCTGGCACCCGATCCCGTGTGGAGTCTCCAAACCCAGCAGATCCCTGCAGTGCACTCCCGCGCCGCTCCTCCCGGGGAAGGAGGGTGAGTCTCCCCGGATCTGCCACTTGTTGGGTCCCTGCTGGAGGAGCAGTGGCCCGACTGTGCCGCGGATCACGGTTTATGGCAACCCCGAGCTGAGAGCCCGCGCCTGGGCTCCGCCTCTGCAGCCGGCTTCCCT
>NW_027809712.1:0-280 GCF_054177405.1 Leptonychotes weddellii | reverse complement strand
TTTTTTTTATTCTTATGTTAATCCCCATACATTACATCATTAGTTCTAGATGAAGTGTTCCATGATTCATTGTTTGTGCATAACACCCAGTGCTCCATGCAGAACGTGCCCTCCTCAACACCCACCACCAGGCCAACCCATCCTCCCACCCCCCTCCCCTCTAGAACCCTCAGTTTGTTTTTCAGAGTCCATCTTCTCTCATGGTTCGTCCACCCCTCCGATTTCCCCCGCTTCATTCCTCCCCTCCCGCTACCTTCTTCTTCTTCTTTTTTTTTTCTTA
>NW_027809711.1:0-280 GCF_054177405.1 Leptonychotes weddellii | reverse complement strand
GTGGGAATCCCACCAGGCATTGACTTCACAGAGAAAGAGGCATCGGCATCTTTAAACCCAGACCTGGTCTCTAATAGCGGGCTTTGCAGACCTTCTCTACCTGTCCCTTGTCTGCCTCCAAACCACACTGTGGCCTGCTTTTGGGTGTCGGTCCTGCACTTCTGCAAAGTCTGCTGCTCCCGGGAGCCTGTGTCCTCCAACAGGAAGCGGGGCCAGAGCCGGCCTGGTGGCGGGTCCCCCAGCAGCAGCAGGCAGGCTTCAGGAGACTCTGTGCATCGAG
>NW_027809710.1:0-2834 GCF_054177405.1 Leptonychotes weddellii | reverse complement strand
ACTGCCTTCGGCTCAGGTCATGATCCTGGAGTCCCGGGATCGAGTCCCGCATCGGGCTCCCTGCTCGGCAGGGAGCCTGCTTCTCCCTCTGACCCTCCCCCCTCTCATGTGCTCTCTGTCTCTCTCATTCTCTCTGTCTCAAATAAATAAATAAAATCTTTAAAAAAAACCAGATATGATCAGGATGAACTCAGCTACTATCCAGACTCATGTTTCTAAATACTATGACACTGACGAAGCCATTAGATGGAGAGAGAAGAGGGTCCTTTTCAATCTAGCATGTGCTAACATAAGGGATGTTTAACCAGCCCTGCACAGCTTTCTCATGCATGTGTGAATTTGAAAGGCAAATTTGTATCTCTGCGAATGATACACTGTACCCTGAAAGGAGATATAATGTTAAACATTTGATACTAAAACTAATCTAATCATAATGTTTCTTTAATGATTCAGAGGCTCTTCAATATGTAGCAATAACTAAAACTTACCATTATAAAAATCAATTATCACTGCATGTGTGATTTACAGAAATGCTATTTGAGACGTCTGGTAATGAGAATTCTGAATAAACAACTGTACACTAAAAACGCTTTAGTAGGTTTCCTTTTTTCATCTTTCCTCCTTTTTCTCCAGTCAAAATTAAAATACTTACTGAGACTATAAGTCTTCCAAAGCAAGTGAAATGACACTAAAGAAGCCTAACAACATTTTCCAAATCTAGGACACATGCTGTTTTAAAAATATATTTGGTCATAAATAAATATATTGAGCACATTAATAAATGCCCCTTTCAAAAGCTCTTCATTCACAAGGACTTTAAATCACTGTTCAGAATATAAAGGACTATTGGGAATTTGAAAAGTAAGCATAACTCAGCCTTCTCTGAATTATTCTGCATTTTTTCAAGGTTAGTTATTCTTATAAAACATATATAAATATGCATATCTTGTCTCTGAGTCAGGCTTATTTCAATGTCCTGAAACAAAAGGAAATAGGAAAGTCATAAGAGACTTTCAGATACCAGAGCCTGAATGAAACTTGAAAACCATCTATAAGCTTGTGCCATTAAGTGTTTTAATATTTTTTTAATGCATGGGCTGCATTTATATCTGACTGCAAAGCATTTATATTGGCTGCAGGGCTTGACAGCAGCCTGAGCAAGCTGTTTTCAATGAGCATTGTGGTTAACCCACTTTTATGCAAAAGATGAATCCCATTGGCTTCACAGTGCTTGAAGAAACAAAGTGTTTTTATGTGGAAGACCAAAAATATATAATCCTATTCTTCCCACTGTACTAATAGGACAGAATTCAACTGTCTGACTATTATCTGGGACAATTTTTTCTTTATAAATCTACTTTTGAGTTCATGATAATATTCAGTGTCCCCCCAAAATTAACACGGAGATAAAGAAGCAAAAAGTTAATTTTCAAAGAAAAAAAAAACCCATAACTTTATACAACCAATTATCATATTTAGAGGGCTTATCCTATTCAAGAAAGACGTGGGCTCATTAATTTAAATAATTTCCCTTTAATTTCAGTGTTTTTTAATTATTGATTTAACAATCACTGAGATTAAAACTGAAATTTTCTTTCTCCATATTTTTATAAGCTAAATGATTTTGTTACTTATCATTTTTAAGCCAAGTTTCCTAAACTACTGAGAGGGAAAAAAAAAAAAACACAGAGAGAGAATGGGGTGGGGAGAGAGAGAGATAGAAAGTATCATGAAAACACTTCTTACAGTGACATGGAAGATATGCCAAATTCAAAAGCCTTGTCAAATAGGATAAAGCAAGACATTATTTGCTACACTAAATACTGTAAGTGCTCAGACACCAAGATTTATCTTTATTTAGAGTACTATTATTTAGTCTTCTCACATTCCACACTGAAAATTGCTATAATATCCAAGAGATCGATGCTACACACAGACTAGTAAACAGGATACTAACAGGATAATTATCCAACTGCATGTAAGTCAGTGTAGCTACAATTTCCAAGTCAATGAACACAATAAAAAAAAAAAAAAGCTTCTGGTGATTTGATATATTACCACATTACTCTAAGGACTGCCCCTATATTAATTTGGCAGAAACACTAGTGCAGCCCAGAACATTATATGTCTAAAACATGCATTGCTTCCTTTCTCCACAAAATACTAAGCAATCTCCCATATTGTAGTCAGTATGTAATACAGGATGGAATACTTTCTTTTTTTTTTTTTTTATTTATTTGAGAGAGAGAATGAGAGACAGAGAGCACGAGAGGGAAGAGGGCAGAGGGAGAAGCAGACCCCCTGCCGAGCAGGGAGCCCGATGTGGGACTCGATCCCGGGACTCCAGGATCATGATCTGAGCCGAAGGCAGTCGCTTAACCAACTGAGCCACCCAGGCGCCCAGGATGGAATACTTTCAACTGTTAACTTCAAATAAGAGGCTGAAAAGCAATCTTGAAAATTTTGCTGGAATAGCCAAGTAGGATGTTCCTAACTGAGCCCATCAATTTCCTCTAAATGCATCCATTACCAAAAAGTATAACAAAAGCTTTAGTGGAACATTTTTTTCACACTAATCAAAAATATTTATGCTATATACAATGTCCTCTGCTAAGCACTATGAGATATTAACAAGAAAGCAAAATCTTTAAAAGTTAGAATGGGAAGCCAGAGTGTACTCAACCAGAAGGCAAATGATAAAAACAAATAATTCTACTTAAATTATTTCCAATAAACAATAACATAGCAAATTAAATAATTCATAATCTGATGAGTTCTAACATTTCACCACTTATTTATTAAATTTTTCATTTACAAATTAAAAAAAAAAAAAA
>NW_027809709.1:0-280 GCF_054177405.1 Leptonychotes weddellii | reverse complement strand
GGCGGGAAGCCTGCTTCTCCCTCTCCCATTCCCCCTGCTTGTGCTCCTGCTCTCGCTATCTCTCTCTCAAATAAAATCTTTAAAAAAAAAAAAGTGTTGTTTAATTTCCCCATATTTGTGAATTCTCCAGCTTTCCTTCTGGGATTCTTTCCTTCCTTTATGGGATGCCGCAGGGGCACCTGGGTGGCTCTGTTGGTTAAACATCTGCCTTCAGCTCAGGTCATGATCCCAGGGTCTTGGGATCAAGTCCCAGGTTGGGCTCCTTGATTCCTAGTTTTAT
>NW_027809708.1:0-280 GCF_054177405.1 Leptonychotes weddellii | reverse complement strand
GAGTCTGCTTCTCCCTCTGACCCTCCCCCCTCTCATGTGCTTTCTCTCTCTCAAATAAATAAATAAAATCTTAAAAAAAAAAAAAAAAAAAAAACAGGCTATAACTCCCATTGAATGAGGCATACCAAACCTGAAAGATTGCAGAAGGTTTTCATCAGCGTCTGCTGAAGACCCCCATGCTGGGGGAGCGTCCTGGCTGCGCCGCAAGGCCCTTGGATGCAAATGTCTCAGAAAAGATCGGCTTACCTGGAAACGTGGGAGCGGATGCACGCTCTGCTCT
>NW_027809707.1:0-280 GCF_054177405.1 Leptonychotes weddellii | reverse complement strand
GTTTGTAAGGAGCTCACAGCTAAGTAAGGTGGAGAGACATGAATCAGGAGCAACCAGGCCCAGGGGTCACCTGCAGAAGGCTCAAATCTCATCACTACCACTCCCCAGCAGGGTGATCTTGGCAAGCCACTCTCATATCAGAGCCTCAGTGTCCACATGTGTGAATGGGGATAATGATAGTATCCACCCATAGAGCTGCCGTGAGGATGAGTGGAATGACATACAGGAAGAGTTTGCCCAGTGCCAGCTCATATTAAGTGCTTGCCATTAGCATAATTAT
>NW_027809706.1:0-280 GCF_054177405.1 Leptonychotes weddellii | reverse complement strand
GAATTATTTTGCCCTGTTCCTTGATCTTATCACTTGCCTATAGGCAGAAAAATGTGTTTCAGGCTTAGTCACTACCATATCTCTTCTTAGAAGCTCCATAGAGATAAAGAGGTAATTGGAGGGGTATGTTCTGTTCCTTAGAAAAAGCCACATCCATGTAATGCAATGTTTTTTTTTGTTTTGTTTTGTTTTTTTTTTTTAATTTTTTTTTTTATTCTTATGTTAATCCCCATACGTTACATCATTAGTTCTAGATGAAGTGTTCCATGATTCATTGTTC
>NW_027809705.1:0-280 GCF_054177405.1 Leptonychotes weddellii | reverse complement strand
CAATGTCTCTACATCCTCACCAACACCTGTACTTCATTATTTTTTTAAAGATGAGAAATATTCTCAGGTTATGCCACATTAAAAAAAAAAAACGATTCATCAGTTGATGGACATTTGGGTTGTTTCCATCTTTTAGCTATTGTGAATACTACTACTATGAACACTGGTACACAAGAATCTGAGTTTCTTTCTTTCTTTCTTTCTTTCTTTCTTTCTTTCTTTCTTCCTTCCTTCTTTATTTTTGAAAGTGAAATTTCTGGATCATAGGATAATTCTATAT
>NW_027809704.1:0-280 GCF_054177405.1 Leptonychotes weddellii | reverse complement strand
TGTGTGTGTGTGTGTGAGAAAGAAATGGACCATCTGGTGTTTCTTTGAATACAACTCAGTAAATTTTGATTATGTTAGAGAAAATCCATCTTTTTTGGTCACTTCATATTATTTAGTTACAAGGGTTTTTTTTGAGCATAGTTTACACAAATTTTCTTAAGCGGTTTGATTTTCATTGGTTGGTTCTTGATGTTGTCTGTAGAAAACTGAGAAATGTGTATTGCAGAATCACTGCTAAAGAAGTGCTCAGCTGATGAGTACTGTACTTGACAGGGATACA
>NW_027809703.1:0-280 GCF_054177405.1 Leptonychotes weddellii | reverse complement strand
TGAACCACATCTTTTTTTTTTTTTTTGGTGCAAAAAGGTGATTTTATTAAAGCACGGGGACAGGAACCTGTGGGCAAAAAGACCTGCCCTGGGGTCATGAGGAGTGGCCCATTATAAACTTTCTTTTTTTTAATTTAATTTAATTTTATTATGTGATGTTAGTCACCATACAATACATCATTAGTTTTTTTTTTTTTAAAGATTTTTATTTATTTGAGAGAGAGAGAATGAGAGACAGCATGAGAGGGAGGAGGGTCAGAGGGAGAAGCAGACCCCCCGC
>NW_027809702.1:0-280 GCF_054177405.1 Leptonychotes weddellii | reverse complement strand
TTTCAAATAAGACATACACTTTTCTATAGGTTATCCACATGACTCTTCCTCTAGATTCCCTTTTCTCTGACCTTCTAGCCTTTGTCCATCAAGGTCCTCAACAACCAGCCAAGCCATTCATCATTGCCTGTGAATTGGGATATAGTCATACCTCAGGCCACTTCTTTTTCAATGAGAAGATCCCTGGGTATACCACTTGATGGTCTGCCTTTTGGTAGGATTTGTACTCACTGCTACCTTTCAGACCACCTCTGAATATAATTTCAGTGCAATCAGAGTC
>NW_027809701.1:0-280 GCF_054177405.1 Leptonychotes weddellii | reverse complement strand
TGTAATACCGCATGTTTCATTAAGAAATTGCTTTTATTTCTCTAAGTTGATTCCAAGATATAAAAAAATAACATACACAAAATAAAATGAGAACAGGCTGTCAGTCAAATGGTGATGCCAAAGATACAAGCAAACCTAACTGTCTTTGCATATACTTGTGTGTTTATAGCAAGTACCTTATCTTCTAAAGGTAGTAGACTTATTGGAAGTGAGGTAATAATATATTTTTACTAATTTAATACTGAAAATCAGTTTTCCTCTTGCTGTCAGGCGATGAAAT
>NW_027809700.1:0-280 GCF_054177405.1 Leptonychotes weddellii | reverse complement strand
TGAATAAATAAAATCTTTAAAATAAATAAATAAATGGTAGCGATTCTGGCCTATCCTTTGTTGTTTGGGAGAACCATAACTTTTGACAGATGGTGAAGGTAGCATAAATAAATAAAATACATTTCTACTTGACTCACTCTAAACCAATTAATTCCCACGCGAGAGGTAGTTTGATGGAAGAATTGCAGTTTAGGACTGAAAGCATCTCCTCTCATGACTTGTGATTTGAAGCCTATTTCTTTCCCCCACACCTTTTATCACTATGATGGGTTTCTCCTGA
>NW_027809699.1:0-2834 GCF_054177405.1 Leptonychotes weddellii | reverse complement strand
TTGCTGGTCGCGGCTGATGGAGGCCCCCTTCCCGCCGTCTATCTTCCCGAATATCACCTTGGATTCACTTCTCCACACGTCCTACCTTCCAGAAAGTGGTTGCTTTTCTGTTCAGAGAGTTGCTGCTATTCTTTTCTTGGATCTCCTGTTGAGTTCGTAGGTGTTCAAAATGGTTTGATCCCTATCTAGCTGAATTCCTGGGACCAGATGAAATTTAGGTCTCCTACTCCTCCACCATCTTGCTCCTCCCCCAGGAGAATAATTTGGCAACAAAAAAAACTAATAAAGGGCTGGTAGACAAAATATGCAAAACATTTACTACAAGTCAATAAGAGAAAGACAACCCAAGTCTTTAATGGGCAAGAGACTTTAATAGGCAATTCACATAGAGGAAATCTGAATGGCCAATATAAGCATATGAAAAAGTCCTCATTAAAATAATTAAAAAGATATTAAAACCACAATAAGATATCACTACACATCCACTAGAAGTGGCTAAAATGGAAAAGACTGACAAAACCAAGTTTTGGCAAGGATGTGTAATCAGAGGAGGTCTATAGATTTCAGATTGGTATAACCAATTTGAAAATCCATTTGCCATTATCAGCCAAAGTTGAAGATAAACACCCAGCAACTTCTCCTCTCAGGTATATACCCAATACAAATGTGCACATTTGTGCACAACAGCACATACATATACAGGAATATCTACAGCAGCATTATTTGTACAAGCCCCAAAGTGGAAATAAATCAAATGCCCATCAATATGTAAACCATGTACATTTCCTTCAATGATATACTCTATTGCAATAAAAATGAGTGAGCTACAATTCAAGAAACATAAATGAACCAAATAAACATAATACTGATCACAGAAGCTATACCAAAGGTCTACATGTTATATAATTGATTTATACAAAATTCAAAAGCAAGCACAGCAAAAGTCAAGTATTTGGGGATGAATATTTAGATTATAGTTGGCAAAGGCCAAGGGGGTTTCTAGGGTGCTGGTACTACTCTATTCTTGACTTAAGGGGTGATTACACAGAGTTTTTATCTTAAAATGACTCATTAAGCTGTATCTATATTTTATGCATTTCTCTGTACTCATGTTATAGTTTACAATTAAAAAGACTAGAAAAAAGAGCTACTACTTTCCTTCCATATTTGGATAATAGTGTTATATTTACCACCCTGCTGCAATAATTTATTCTATAGTCTACTACATCTTTGATATGGTTATTCTAGCTATGACTTCTTGCCTGTCTTACTCTAGGACAAGCTTTTAAGAAATGCAAAATTTTCTATCACTGTATCCATCTAAATAATTCTCAGTAATCCAACCCAACTGTATGTTAATATTTAAATGTCTAAACATCACCATGGTGTTACCAATTGACTTTTTAGTCTCTGCATACACAAGGAATATTTTTTTGCAATCATATTGGACTTATTGTTCATGGAAGGAATAAAACTAAAATATCACTTCGAAAATTTTCTAAGAAAAGAAGGTAGGAAATTGACCATTACATTCCTAAATTCAGCTGATTTCCCTTGCTCAGGTAATATGTGTAAACCCCAGGCTCCTATCCATATCATTTTTATGTAATCCCAGAAAACTCCCCAAATCAACTCATGGAAATTTTTGGTATTTAGCTGACTTTTTCATTAGCAAAATATATCACAAAGGAACTACTTTCAACCACAAAGTTTAGTCATGTTCTTCTGTTTTATTAGTTTCCTGAGGCTGCCATAAAACAGTGTCACACACTTAGTGGCCTAAAACAACAGAAACTCATTCTCTCACAGTTCTGGACACCTGATGTCCAAAAGCAAGGTGTCCACAGAGGCACACTCCATCCAGAGGCTCTAAAGGAAAAACCTTTCTTACTTCTTCCAGGTTCTCATGTCCTTCAACATTCCTTGGTTTCCTTAGCTTATCATCCCATCACTCCAATCTCTGCCTCCCTCGTCTTCATATCACCCTCTCCTTTGTATGTCTGTGTCTTCTCCTTTTCTGTCTCTTATAAGGACATATGTCATTGAAAGTAGGGTCCATTGAGGTAATCTAGGATGATTTTATCTCAAGGTCTTTAACTTATTGCATCTATAAAGACCCATTTTCCAAATATGATCACTTTCACTGGTTTGGAATGGAGACCACCATTCATCTCACTAAACCTGTTACTACTGGAAAAGGTCATCAAGAGGACATAGTCAACAGTTGACCCACAAGCTAAGCCCTGCAATCTGAGATTCCTCACCTCCTCCCCTGTCCTTGTAACATACATTCTGTCCACCATTCCCACAGAAAGAACCAGTTTTAAGGACATAGCCTTGAGAGAGTAAGATGTTGAGACCATCTGGAAGTATACATGACTGAACCCTATTAAGGCCTCTATATAAATTTTTAAGATTCTGGCAGAGATCTACTCATCTTGTAGCTACCCTAGAAAAGCCTCATAAGTAAATTCTCTTGCTTATTTATTAAACCTGCTACCTAACAGTCTGGAGTGACCTACCACTTTCTTCTATCTCTCCTTGCCCTCCATATATGGGGGCCAGTTTCATATTTCACCTGGGGAAACTCCCAAGGTTAAGCCAACAGTAATGCATGGGGGGGGAAAGAAATTATAAAAAGAAAAATAAAAGGATACAAGAATAATAGAAGTTTTTGGCACAGTTTTGGATGGCATCCCACAATTAAATTCCTAACAAAAATGTATACATTACATATCCATTTTCATACTCCACACAGTTAATCACAAACTCCTAGGAGAACAGTAACTAGGTTTTATTCAATTTTGAATCACAATACCTAACATAGTACTCTT
>NW_027809698.1:0-280 GCF_054177405.1 Leptonychotes weddellii | reverse complement strand
TTTTTTTTTTTTTAAAGATTTTATTTATTTATTTGATAGAGATAGAGAGGGAGAGCACAGGCAGGGGGAGTGGCAGGCAGAGGGAGAGGAAGAGGCAGGCTCCCCTCTGAGGAAGAAGCCCGACGTGGGGCTCGATTCCAGGACTCTGGGATCATGACCTGAGCCGAAGGCAGCCGCTTAACTGACTGAGCCACTCAGGCGCCCCATGTATCAGTCTTTGAATTCCCTAATCCTCTCTTCCATTGTATCTTCAACATCTGTTTGTAGATATTATATTTTT
>NW_027809697.1:0-280 GCF_054177405.1 Leptonychotes weddellii | reverse complement strand
GTAGTGTTCCATGATTCATTGTTTGCATATAACACCCAGTGCTCCATTCAATACATGCCCTCTTTAATACCCATCACGAGGCTAACCCATTCCCCCACTCCCTCCCCTCTAGAACCCTCAGTTTGTTTCTTGGAGTCCATAGTCTCTCATGGTTCGTCTCCCCCTCTGATTTCCCCCCCTTCATTTTTCCCTTCCTACTTTCTTTTTTTTTTTTTTTTAACATATAATGTATTATTTGTTTCAGAGGTACAGGTCTGTGATTCATCAGTCTTACACAATT
>NW_027809696.1:0-280 GCF_054177405.1 Leptonychotes weddellii | reverse complement strand
GCCAAAAAAGAAAGTATCAAAAAATTTGAAGGGCGGGGGGGCACCTGGGTGGCTCAGTCAGTTAAGGGTCTGCCTTCAGCGGTTTAGCATCTGCCTCCAACTCAGGTCATGATCCCGGGGTCCTGGGATCAAGCCCCATATCTGGCTCGCTGCTCAGCAAGGAGCCTGCTTCTCCTTCTCCCTCTGCCTGCTGCTCCCCATGCTTGTGCACATGCTCACTCTCTCTTTTTCTGTCAAATAAATAAATAAAATCTTAAAAATTTTTTTAAAGGGATAAAAT
>NW_027809695.1:0-280 GCF_054177405.1 Leptonychotes weddellii | reverse complement strand
TTTTCCCCACCTGCCACCCTCCTCCCCTCTGGTGACGTCAGTGTGTTTTCTGTAGGTAATGGTCTGTTTTTTGGCTTGTCTCTCCCTCTCTCTCTTTTTTTCCTTTTCATCCATTTGTTTTGTTTCTTAAATTCTACATCTGAATGAGATCATATGGTATTTCTTTCTCTGACCGACTGATTTCGCTTCGCATAATACTTTCCAGCCCCCATGTCCTTGCAAATGGCGAGATTTCATTCTTTCTGATGACTGAGTAATATTCCATTGTATATACACCACC
>NW_027809694.1:0-280 GCF_054177405.1 Leptonychotes weddellii | reverse complement strand
TTCAGGATCAGATCTTCCCATCCCGTTCCTGCTCCCAACAGCACTTCCTCAGCCCTGCTCTGTACTCCCCTGGCCTCAGGCCCACGTCTCTACTCCAACAGAACAGATACACAACCTGCTGGCGGACAGGGCTTGCCCGGCAGCAGTGTAGACTCCAGGTAGGCCCTGACCTGTGCCTTGCTCTCTGCCACGCCTGCAGCCTGGCACATGGGAGGCACGCGGTGAGTTCTCGACAAACACATCTTCCTCCCCGCCCCAGGCCCACCTGTCCTCCCCTCCC
>NW_027809693.1:0-280 GCF_054177405.1 Leptonychotes weddellii | reverse complement strand
GGTGAAACTTAAAAAAAAATCTACAGTGTAGTAAAATAGAAAAGAAGCTGTGGTTTGAAGGCAAAGGAAGTTTGAGGGAATTTTTTTTTTTTAATGATGGGGTAGTTAAGCCAAACATAACTTAGTGGGTGGAGGAAAATTGACAGATGGTCATGGCTTTGCAACCAGCTATGGTGTGACCTTGAGTAAGACACTTCACATTTCTAGCCTTGAGTTTCTTATCCATGAAGCACAGTAGCTTAACTAGATTATGTCTAAGATTCCTTCCAGCTTTAGTGTT
>NW_027809692.1:0-280 GCF_054177405.1 Leptonychotes weddellii | reverse complement strand
TTGTGGGTGTGGTGTGTGACTGTAAACACACGTCTGTGGGTGTGTTGTGAGTGTGTGCGTGTGAGCACACATGTGTGTGCTATGTGAGTGTGTAGGAGTGGGAGTGTCAGGTGAGAGCTCACGTGAGGACGGATGGTTGTGTCCCTGTGTAGGGAGATTGGGGATTGGCTCAAAGAGGGATGTGGAGAGTCTGAAGCACTTTCCAGGGAAAACAGGGACACTGGCACTTGCCCTCCCCTGCACACGCGTGTCTTGCTGACGCATCACAGCGCCCCAGGAG
>NW_027809691.1:0-280 GCF_054177405.1 Leptonychotes weddellii | reverse complement strand
CGTGGCCGTGATGGGAGATCCAAGTGAAGTGGGAATTGGCTGACTTCCACTGTATTCTTGTTAGGCTAAATTAGCTAATACATCGACAAAGCTACCCACTGTCCAGACTTCTCGGTAGCTTTTTAAACATCAGTCTCAGCATTGAAGGTGCTCCAGTCAGTAGGTGGTTCCAAGGAAGGTCTTACAGTCTTGCCTTCTCATATCCGTGCCCTTGCTGAATTGAATGGTTGTCTCATTATTCTATGGATAATGAGACGAGATGTGTTTATCACAG
This sequence comes from Leptonychotes weddellii, assembly GCF_054177405.1. Taxonomy (NCBI): domain Eukaryota; kingdom Metazoa; phylum Chordata; class Mammalia; order Carnivora; family Phocidae; genus Leptonychotes; species Leptonychotes weddellii. The sequence goes on along the minus strand of NW_027809691.1, from coordinate 6 downwards.
CAATTT
>NW_027809690.1:0-280 GCF_054177405.1 Leptonychotes weddellii | reverse complement strand
GCAGCCTCAGCCGCCGGGACGTCGTGCTGGTCTTGAGTGTCCTGGACGTCAGGGTGCCCGGCGCCGTCTCCCTGCGCTCCACCAGAGCGGGTGCACCTGCTCCCTGGGCGATCCCGGCCCGGACTCGGGGCCTCGGTACCCGTGCGCACCGCCGGCTCCCAGACCCCGGCCCCGCTGCGCCCTCTCCCCTCGCCGCTTTGCCGACGAGGACCGCCCCCCGCCCCGCATTTCCGACGAGAACGCCCCCCCAGGTCCCCCCCCCACCTCATTCCGGATGAGG
>NW_027809689.1:0-280 GCF_054177405.1 Leptonychotes weddellii | reverse complement strand
CTCTGTCCCTGCGTGTCTCATTCACTAAACTTTGCTTGTCACTTCCTTCTGGCTCACATTTGATTTCCACCCTACATGAATGTAAGGGCCCTCTTGGCTAGCCCCATGGGACCCCCTCTCCAGGTCCTCAAACCTGGCCTGCCAGCATCATGAAAACTGGTTGTAACGTAAGGTAGTCAGGTAAAGCAGAGGAGGCATTATATTTGAAGTTCAGACAGTGAAATCACTTTTTTCTTTTTTTTACAGATTTTATTTACTTGACAAAGACAGCGGGAGAGGG
>NW_027809688.1:0-2834 GCF_054177405.1 Leptonychotes weddellii | reverse complement strand
AATGGGGGCGCCTGGGTGGCTCAGATGGTTAAGCGTCTGCCTTCGGCTCAGGTCATGATCCCAGGGTCCTGGGATCGAGTCCCACATCGGGCTCCCGGCTCGGCGGGGAGCCTGCTTCTCCCTCTGACCCTCTCCCCTCTCATGCTGTTTCTCTCTCGCTCGCTCTCTAAAAAATAAATAAAATCTTTAAAAAAAAAAAAAAGGCAATAAATGAGCCTGATATCAGTCATTCACACTTTAGTTAGAATTAGCTCAAAGAGATTTGAGTGCATTTTCCCTCTGTACTGTTGGAAACCACCTGAGGTAACTTTAGGGATGGAAAGGAAGAGGGATCAGTGAGAAAGACATCGGTCTAGGGGAACTGCTTCCTGGCAGGGCTCAGCTGGCAATCATTGATACTTTAGTGTTCACACCAGAATAAAGCAATCATGGTGAAAGGGAGGCATCTCCTTATTTAAGGAATGCTACAAGGGAGGCATCTAGTCCTGGTGGGAATGCTGGGCTTTGGGGACACAGGTGAAGCGATTTACTGTTATAGGAAAGGCAGCTCTTAAATGCTAACTCGAACACAAGGTGAGTTTATACTAGGAAACTTGAAAAACTGTGAAGAACTCATGTTCCTTGCTTCATTTGTAATGTTTTCTCTTTCTTTCTTTCTTTCTTTCTTTCTTTCTTTCTTTCTTTCTTTCTCTCTCTCTTTCTTTCTTCTTTCTTTCTCTTTCTTTCTTTCTTTTTTTCGTTTAAATGAAATTGTATATCTTTGGAAGATGTGCAACAGGCACATGGCTTCAAATTCCAAGAGAGCAGATGACGATGCAGTAGAAAGCGTCCTCCTGTGGGAGCCCCCAGACCTGAAAGCTACCCCCATCCCCATCGTGTCTCACTCCAGACGTAGTTTATAAACGTACATTCATTTCCCCTTTTTTCACTCACATGTGGTATCCTGTGTTCTGCACTGTCCCTTTTCACTTTCCTGGTGCACTTTCAATGGGGAAGATATTGTCTTGAAGGGGGTGAAAACTAGAGCTTACGGGGTGAAAAAGATCTTCCTCTTCTTATGCAGAAAGCACAGATACACATAGAGCACATGAGCAGATATATAATCTATGTATGGTGTTACAATTTCAGTGGGGGGAAGAGCGCAAAACACAAAATGGTGAGAAACACTGATGGAACCATATACACTCAATATTGCCCCATGTCTGGGGCGCCTGGGTGGCTCAGATGGTTAAGTGTCTGACTCTTAACTTCAGCTCAGGTCTTGATCTCAGGGTAGTGAGTTCGAGCCCCATGTGGGGCTCCCTGCTGGGTGTAGAGCCTACTTAAAAAAAAAATTACCCCATATGGTATATACAAACAATTGTCATTCATTTTCAAAGCCATATAACATTCCATTATGGGAATACACCAGACTCTATTAAGCAATCCCCTACTGATGCCTATTTTGTTGTTTCTAATGTTTTGCTAAGTGTTTTCTGTCATTGTTCATTTTATATTTTGTATACTTTTTACTGAAGTAGAATTAGTTTACAGTAATAACGCACAGGTCTTAGGTGTGTTCAATTTGACAAGTTTTGACAATTCTATACACTCATGTAACCACCACTAAAAATAAGTTCTAGGGGCGCCTGGGTGGTTCAGTGGGTTAAGTGTATGCCTTCGGCTCAGGTCATGATCCCAGGGTCCTGGGATCGAGCCCTGCATTGGGCTCCCTGCTCAGCAGGGGAGTCTGCTTCTCCCTCTGCCGCTGCTCCTCCCCACTCTCTCACTCTCTCAGATAAATAAATAAAACATCTTTAAAAAAATAAAAAATAAAAATAAGATCTAGGATATTTTCCCCACCCTAAAAAGTCTCTTCATGCCTCTGTCCACTCAGCTCCCCACTCTACCCTAGGCAACCACCCTCTATCCCCAAAGATTACTTTGTCTATTCTCCGGATTTCATATAAATGGAATCATACGGTGTGGTACCATCATATGGTAAATGCATACGATGCATTTTTATAATGCAACTTTATAAGAGACTACCCAATTTCCCAAACGGGGTAGAACATTTTGATTCCCACCAACAACGGAAGAGTTCTGGTGACTCCTTATTTTCCACCAGTATCTGATATCCATCTGTTTCATTTGTTTTACTTTAGTTGTTCTGGTGGGTATCGTTAACATTTTCACCTGTCGGTAATGGTTCAGAACCAACCAAGTAAAAATGAAAAACAAAACCCATGCCGACACAATTATGTTTGGGAAATGCTACAAACTCTGTCCACTCTAAAAACACAGCAGCGCATCGTAAGGGCTCTGGTTCATGCCGCAGAGCTGCTTCTTTTTTTTTTTTTTTTTTAAAGATTTTATTTATTTATTTGACAGAGAGACACACAGCGAGAGAGGGAACACAAGCAGGGGGAGTGGGGGAGGGAGAAGCAGGCTTCCTGTGGAGCAGGGAGCCAGACATGGGGCTCGATCCCAGGACCCTGGGATCATGACCTGAGCTGAAGGCAGATGCTTAACGACTGAGCCACCCAGGCGCCCCCGCAGAGCTGCTTCTTAATGCGGCGTTCCTTAATCTTGTTTGGCTGGAGCATCTCTCGTGCTGTGTTTCACACTTACACATGTTGGTGGAAGCTACTGTGGAAGTGTTACTTTGCATTCCAGCTTAGCGTTGCCTTGACATATGCATTCCTGTTCCATAAACGAGATAATATGCTGTCAAGGGCATCAAAAAGTCCTCCTGTCCCTCACTGCTTATCCTTATCGGACTTGTTCAGATATCTCTTCATTGGGGCATATAAATGCCTTCTAAAGTCCATGATTATATATAAAAAATTTTATTT
>NW_027809687.1:0-13613 GCF_054177405.1 Leptonychotes weddellii | reverse complement strand
GGTCCATATATACAATGGAATTTGACTCAGCCATCAGAAAAGATGAATACCCAACTTTTACATCAACATGGATGGGACTGGAGGAGATTATGCTAAGTGAAATAAGTCAAGCAGAGAAAGTCAATTATCATATGGTTTCACTTATTTGTGGAACATAAGAAATAACATAGAGGACATTAGGAGAAGGAAGGGAAAAATGGGGGGGGGGAATTGGAGGGAGAGATGAACCATGAGAGACTATGGACCTGAGAAACAGGGGGGATTGGTTAGCCCAGTGATGAGTATTAAGGAGGGCACGTACTGCATGGAGTACTGGGTGTTACACAAAAACAATGGATCATGGATCACTACATCAAAAACTAATGATGTATTGTATGGTGACTAACATAACATAATAAAATTAAAAAAAGAAAAGAAAAGAAAATACTTTGAATTGAATGAAATTGAAAATACAATATTATGAAAAACTATGGAATCTGCTGAAGCAGAGCACAGACAGAACTTTATTACATTAATATTTACATTAAAAAGAGAAGTCTCCAATCAATGACCTAAGCTTGCATCTCAAGAAAATAGAAAAAAAAAAAGGAGCAAATTAAAATCAAAGCAAACAGGGATGCCTGGGTGGCTCAGTCAGTTAAACATCTGGCTTCAGCTCAGGTCATGAACTCAGGGTCCTGGGATTGAGCCCCACTTTGGGAATACCTGCTCAGCAGGGAGTCTGCTTCTCCCTCTCCCTCTTCCCCTTCCCCCCCTGCTGGTGTTCTCTCTCTCACTCACTCTCACACTCTCTATATCAAATAAATAAATAAAATCTTTAAAAAAAAACCTCAAAGCAAACAGGGAGGGAAATATAACAATATATCAGAAATCACTGAAATTTAAAACAAAAAAATAGAGAAAATAACATATAAACATGTTCTTCAAAAAGACTTTTTAAAAAAGATTTATTTATTTTAGAGAGAGAGAGCAGGGGAGGGAGGGACAGAGGGAGAGAGAATCTCAAGCAGACTCCACACTAAACGCAGAACCCAACATGGGGCTGGATCTCACAACCCTGACATCATGACCTGAACCAAAACCAAGAATCAGACGCTTAATTGACTGAGCCACTCATGCGCCCCTCAAAAAGACTTATAAATCGATCAGCTTCTAGTCACACTGACTAGGAAACATATACAAATTGTCAACATCTGGAAAGAAATATTTCCTAAAGACATTGAAATGTTAATAAAGGAATATTATTCATCATATACTAAATGTGAAAATATAAATAAAATAAATTCCTTGAGAAACACAAACTACCAAAGCTCATTCAAGAAGAAATAGATGATCTGAATAGTTCTATCTCTATTAAAGAAATTGAATGTTTTCTTAAAACTCTTCTAACAAGGAAAATTCCAGGCCCAGGATGGCTTTACTGGAAAATTCTGTCAAATATTTAAGGAGGAAATAATGCTAATTTGACATAGAATTTTCCAAAAAACAGAAGAGAAGGAAATACTTCCCTAATCATTCTATGAGGCTAGCATTACCCTGAAATCAAAACCAGATATTACCATACCTATCATAACAAGAGACACAAAAATCCTCAAAAATAATTAATAATAATAATAACAGCAAATCAAATTCAGTAACACAGAAAAGGAATCATGAATTATGACCAAATGAAATTTGCCCTCAGAATGCAAAGTTGGGTCAACTTTTGGAAATCAATCTATAGAAATCTTTATATCAAGAGACTAAAGAAGACAAACCCTATGATCATTTCAGTAGATGCAGGAAAAGCAAAGTTTCACACCCATTTATGATCAAAAAATCTCAGTAAACTAAAAATAGAGAGGAACTTAGCTAACCCAATAAAGGATACCTTTTAAAAAAATAAAATCCATAAGAGACATCATAATTAATAATAAAAGAAGGAATGAATGTTTCTCCTTAAAATGATGTTCTCACCATCCTTATTCAACAACACATTGAAAGTCTTAGCTAATACAATAAAGTAAGGAAAACAAAAAGAAATGAAAGGGTCTACAGACTGGTAAGGAAGAAATAAAAATCCCTATATATCTATGTCAAAAATCCCAGGGAATCTAAAAATAATCCACTGTAACTAATGAGTAAATTTAATGAGGCAAGATACAAGGTAAATAATCAAAAATAAATTATATTTCTTTGCATTACCAATGAACAATGGTCAAATGTTAATTTAAAAATCAATACTCTTTATAATAGAACTAAAAACAAGCATGAAATATCGAAGTATAAATTCATCCAAATATGTACAGTGTCTGTGTACTGAAAACTATAAATCACTTCATGAATTGGAAGTGTCAGTGTTGTTAAGTGGTCAAATTCCCCACCAGCTGATCTATAGATTCAATGCAATCCCAAAGAAATCCCAAAGAAAATCCCTGAAGGATATATATACATATTTTTTTTCTTAATATTGACAAACTGATTGTAAAACTTACATTGAAAGTAAAAAGAACTAGAATAGCTCAAACAATTTTGGACAGGAAGAACAAAGTGGAGGACTCATGCTATCTGATTTCAAGACTTACTATAAAGTTACAGTGGGTTTTGATGAAAGAATAGACACAAAGACCAAAGGAACAGAATAGAGTGTGCAGAAGTAGATTTACACCATGTAAGTATGGACCATTGATCTTTGACAAAGTACAAAAACAATTCAGTGGGGAAAGACAGTCTTTTCAACAAAAGTTGCTCTAACAGTTATAATTCAAGTGCAAAATAAATAAACCTTGACCTACAATTTGCACTGTATTCAAAAACTAACTCAAAATGTATTGTGTAAAATCTAAAATGAGAAATGTGTAGAAGAAAACATACAAAACTTCTAACTGCATGTTTGGTAAAATTTCTTAGATTATGATCCCAAATATCCAATACATAAAAGGGAAAAAATTTTATCAATTAAAAAGCTTCTGCTCTATAAAGACACTGCTAAGGGAATGAAGGAAGCCAGGGGTGCCTGGGTGGCCCAGTTGGCTAAGTGTTTTCCTTTGGCTCAGGTCATGATCCCAGGGTCCTGGGATCAAGCCCCAAGGTGGGCTCTCTGCTTAGCAAGGAGCCTACTTCCCCTTCTCCCTCTGCCTGCTGCTCCCCCTGCTTGCACTCTCAATCTCTCTGTCTCTAATAAATAAATAAAAATCTTAAAAAAAAAAAAAAGAAAGAAAATGAAGGAAGCCAAAACTGAGAGAAAATATTTACAAAACCTATATTTGAGGAGGGATTTGTTGTTGTTTCAGAATATTTAAAAAACTCTCAAAATTCCAAAAAAGAAAAAAGTGCTTGCTTCAGCAGCAGGTACACTAAAAATTGAAAGGATACAGAGAAGAGTAACATGGCCCCTGCATGAATTATTCACAAATTCATGAAGTGTTCCATATTTTTACTGGATGAAAGTGGCAAAAGGTATAAGCGTCCAGTGATTAGATAAGTAAGTACTGGGAATGTAACGTACAACATGAGGACTATACTTAACACTGCTAGTGGTACATTTGGGAAAGTTACTAAGAAAGTAGATCCTAAAAGTTCTCAACACAAGGAAAAAACTTTTTTTTTCCTTTTTCTTAAAATCTATGTGTAATTTTAACTGAACCCACTTGAGTTTGCTCCTCAGTGAGTCAAAAACTGCATCAGGTGAGTTGTCCCAGGAAGAAAACTTTATTTGCAGCAAATAAGGAGATCACAGTGAATGGCTTCCAAAGCCCTGACTCTCCCAGAGAGGGTGAATGGGTTCCTTTTGGTTAGGGTTAGGATGAATGTTTAGATAGGGAAGTCTTGTCTTTGTATGCAGAGGTGGGGATAAGGTCCTGCATGTGCCTTAAGGAAACATGCCTATACACATACTGTATGTTATGTAAATGAGGCTTGTGTTCCACCTTGGGTGGAGATATCAGTACTATAATGAGGTAAACATAATTGTACGTCATTCCAGGGGTCACTCCATGGTCCCTCTGCATAGGCATGAGTTGGGGGTAGGGGTAGGCTCAAAGAGTCTGGGTTGTCTGGGCCAGCAGGTGGTCTTGTCAGGGCAATCCCATCACCTGGGGTAGGGGGTGGGGGTTCCAGTTTCATTAGCCTGAGTTAAGAGGAAAGCCTGAAAGAAGAGCTTAGGGAAAATGTAAGAGGTTAGTGAGCACAAGCAGGTGGGCAGTAAAGGCCAGGTCTTGGGGTCTAGCTGTTGACAAGATGATGAATGTAACTAAACTTAATGTGGTCATCATTTCATAATACATGTAGGTCAAGTCATTGCACTGTACAACTTAAACTTACAAAGTGCCCTACGTCAATTATGTCTCAATAAAACTGGAGGAAAAAGAAAAGAAAGGAAAAGAAAAGTTCAGTTAGAAAATGGCAAAATATGGGCGCCTGGGTGGCTCAGTCCATTAAGCGTCTGCCTTTGGCTCAGGTCATGATCCCAGAGCCCAGGATCAAGTCCCGCATCGGGCTCCCTGCTCAGCAGGAAGTCTGCTTCTCCCTCTGACCCGTCCCCCTCTCGTGCTCTCTCACTCTCTCTCTCAAATAAATAAATAAAATCTTTTTTAAAAATGGCAAAATATTGAAATAGACACTTCATCAAAGATTTGAATTTGGAAAAAAAAAAAGATATACAAAAAGATGTTCAACATAATAATTAGTAAATGCAAATTAAAAGTACAATGACCTCTACATACTTGTTAGACTGGCTAAAAAGTGAAACAAAATAAACAAGCAAAACAGAGCAACTGGAACCTTCATACAATGCTTTTGTGAATTCAAAAATGATATCACCACTTTGGAAGCCAATTTGATGATTTCTTATAAAGTTCAACATACACAGGTTACCATACAATGTATCAACTCTGCTTTTGGAGATTTTTCCACAAGAAATAAAAACATATTCAAACAACACTTGTACATATATGTTTAGAGCTGCTTTATTCAGTTGCCAGAAAAAATTAGAAATAGCCCACATGTATTGCAGTTGGTGAATGGATAAACAAATCCATTTACTTGCTTTTCATGGAATACTACTCAACAATAAAAAGGAAAACTACTGATACACACAAATAGGAAAGACTCTCAAATGCATTATTCTCAGTAAAAAAAAGCTAAGCTCAAAAGATTACACTTATAATTCCATTTTTATAATGTTCAGTATTATATGTATTACACACCAAAACTATATAGGGGTAAGTAATTAGATCAGTGGCTGCCAGGAGCTAGGGTTTGGGGATGGGATACCTCAAAAGGTTACACTTATAATTCCATTTATATAATGTTCAGTATTATATGTATTACACACCAAAACTATATGGAGGTAAGTAATTAGATCAGTGGCTTCCAGGAGCTAGGGTTTGGGGATGGGATACCTATAAAGGCCATCAGAGAATGTTGGAAAGTGATGAAGTGGTTCTGTATTTTGATTGTGGTGGAGGTTATATGACAGCATGTATCTATCAAAACTCATAGAACTATATATCAAAAATAATGAATTTTACTATATTTAAGATATACTACGATTTTAAAAAATTAAAAGAGGAATAAAAAGTAATTTAAATGATAAGGTAATTCAATAAAGAAAAAGACACGTATGACAAAAATTGTGAAGATGCCAGAAATTGAGATACTTCACCAAGGCACCAAGATCCTACTGAAGAATCATCTGTAACTTGTTCAAATTCCAATGTCCTGGCCTCAGTCTCAAAGATTCTGATTAAGTAAGGCTCTGGTGTAGCTGAGATCTGAATTTCTAAATATTTCTTCTGAAGGTTCCGATGAACAATAGACTTGGGGAACACTAGGATATTTCTTCAACATTTACTAAATTGTGATCTGGAGAACATGTCCCTTTAGATCAGCAATTCTTAGACTACAGTGCATAAAATATTGCTGAAAATACAGACTCCCTGGCTCTAGGCTCAGAGCTTATGACTCATTAAGATCAAGGAGCACACATTTGTAACAAGAACACTCAATGGAATCTATTGTAAATGGTACTTAGATCAAACTGAGTGGTTGGGATGGACTTGGTACAATGGGCTCTGAGTGTGAGACAAGCTGGAGGAGGTTCTCACTAATCAGGAGACCCATGAGGAAATCACATTCTTTTCCCAGGGCTCTGTCATGAAAGCATGTTGGATCTGCATGAGTCTAACATGGTTTCTCCACACCAAGGCAGGCCTGGACTTCTAGACTGAACATATCAAGCCAAGCTCTCCAGCAAAACTAACTGCCCTGAACCCCATAACCTGTGGGAACCAGCCATCTGTTTATTGAGGGTGCATGAAATAAACATTATGAAAATACAGAAAGATGCAAAAGAAATGTTCAATTCATGTATTAGAATCATTATGAATTATTTTAGGGACACCATAACAAAGTGAAATGGAAAGTTAACCAGAATGTGCTTACTGTTCCAAAAGTCTCTCCCAAGGTTTCCCCAGCCTGTACCCTACTTCTTCCCTCCCATCATACATCCTATCAAATGTGTGAAAAACAAGGGTGTTGTACTGATCAATCAAGAACCACAGTTAACCTAGAATCTAGCCTAAGAAAAGTCTGAGTAATCTGAAATTCTGACCCAAAAGGGGACATAATTTTGGGACACCACCAATTTGAAGATGAGGGCTAAGCAATTTAGTTGAGCCAAGAGAATCTTCAAATCAAGGACACAGTGAAATCTTTTCAAAATTGCCATTCCAAGAAGCCAGACCCAAGGCCAGCATCGGTCAGAACATGTCGGCGTTCCAGGTCACTGAGTGATTTCCTGTCCTAGCGTGGCAGACACATCATTCACAGCCAAGTTCACAAGGACAAGGGATGAAGCTAAAGCCTATTTCCCAGGAGATAAAGGAAGAGATGTTCATGCCCAAATAACTGATTAAGGTAGCAGCCCTGTCTGTGGAACGTGACCTCCCAGACCCTGTCTGGCCCCCAATATATATGCATGATGCAGCTATTACTCCAAGTGAGCGGCACTCTTGGGCTCTTATCCAGGCCTCCCATGGGTTTTCTTCAGTCTGAACAGAATGCACAGAGATGGTTCATTTATAATAAAAATCTATTCAAGACAGGTCATTTGTTTTGGTGAAAACAGAATGTTCTCGAAAACATTGCCATTCCACAAGATAAGTGATGAAACAGAGCTGACCTCTAACTTCAACTCAAAACAAAAAAGCATGATGCAAAAACCACAAGAGCAACTCTGTCAGCCCTGTGGAAATGTTCTGCATTTGAATTCTCCATCTATTTATTGTTCTTGTGGTTTTTTTCCCTTTGGTAGGATGTGTCATTTAGGATATGGGGAGACCACAGAAAGGGGAGGGCTTATTGCATATCTCCCAGTGAAAGAGCATGCACCCACTATGTGAGCTGTCATCATGCTTGATGGCTGTCTCAAGAACAGGAAACAGAGAAGACTTTATTGGCCCCATAAAATTACATCAACAGTTTCCACCCTTGTCTGAAATCCCCCCCTCCCCAAGACTATGAATAATTTGTCTTGAGTTTGACTTGGTTTTCAGATTACTTTTTAATTTCCAGGTCATGTTAATATGTCAAGTTTGGGAATGACTGACAAACCTGAGTCCTACATTTCAAATTACTAGGTGCTGGACATTGACAAAGGAAGTAAACTAAAAGCAAAACAAAAAAACTAGCCAAGCCTCTGGGAAGCTAGCACATAACTCAGGGAGATTAGGGTTTCATAGCAAATGGTGAAGCTGGAGTAGTACTCCCAGGTCTCAGGGAGGATGTTCTGGACTTAGCCTTACGATCCACTGGTAGATTGCCCCGCTTACCCTGAGGGAGGGCCCTATATCCTTATCCTCTCCTGCACCATGTGCAGCTCCCTGTTCCTCTGTGCCTACTTGGTGGGCTTTCCAGATGTCAGATGTCTCTGATTACTGGAAAGGTTCATCTTCTCTCCATACTCACTAAGCCCTTCAGCTAACATGTTTGTGAAAATTTTCATTTTATAAAACTTTTACCTTTCTATTGATTTCTCTGTCATTATCTTTTTGAATTGCAGAATTCCTTTTAGTTTCTATGGATTGATTTCTTTGGTTTTTTATTTTAATTTTATGTATGTTTGCAACCAGTAATACACTCATGAGGTTCAAATTTCAACAACTAAAGAGAGTCTTCTGTAAAATCTCACCTCTGTCTCTGATCCTCAACCACCTCATTTCTTATGTATCTCTTGAGATATTTTATGCATGTGAAAGCAAATAAATCATATGAGCATTCACACATACACAAATATTCTTCCCTTTCAGCTTCTACACAAATGATAGATTATTTAAGGATTCTTCCAGACCTTGCTCTATTTGCTTAATACTCTATCCTAGAAATTATTCCATATCCAATACATAAAGAATTCCTTCATTTCTTTTTGAGATTGTGGAGCATTCCCTTGATGGGGTGTTCCATAATTTATTTAACCAATCTACTATTGAAAGACATCTAGTTTGTGTCCAGTCTTTTATCTCTGTTCTAGATGTGAAATTGCTGGATCAAAGGGTGCATAAATTTTTAATTTTGACATTTATTTCCAAATTGTCTTTTTTAGAGACTGTACCAGTGAGAACTTCCATCAGGGATGTGTGAGAGCATCTGTTTTCACTCCTCACAGCCAAAGTGGGTGGTATCACTCTGCACGTTACTGCACTGCTTGGTGAAAGCTTGGCACTGTGGGAGAGAGCAAGTCCTTTACTGACACAGCACCAGTTTGCACTTCTGTCCCCTCAGCTGCTATGCCTGTCTTTCTATCAGATTGCTGTTCTTTTGTTTTGGAGAGTACTTAATATGCTAGGGCAGTAAGCTATTTCTACGATATTGGCAGCGTATCCCAATTTCTTCTAAATAATTATTTGGCTTTTGACTTCACTGCCTTGTGTGTGCAATGCCAAAATTCTAATTTTATGTAACTAAATTTATTAATTATTGTTTTCTTATTCTGAGCTTTGTTATGTAGTCAGAAAGTCCTCTCATACTCGTGTGTGTGTGTGTGTGTGTGTGTGTGTACACACTAGCTCTTCCATGTTACTTCTAGGTTTTTTTTCATTTCACTTTTATATTTAAATATTTGAAGCGTTTGGAATTCATTCTGAGATAATGAGATATGCATCCAGCTTATTTCATTTTCCAGATTACTACCAAATTGTCCCATTGCCATTTATTAAATAATATATCTTTTTTTCCATGCTGCCTTCAGATGACTTCTATCCTATACTAGCTTCTGTGTTTAAGTGTATTTCTGGTCTATATAGTCTGTTCTACTAATCTGCCCACCTATTCTTGCCTCTTTTCCACACTGCTTTACTTATTGCAGCTTTATCTGGTTATAATACCTGCTTCCCTACCCCCTTATTACTCTTCTATTTTCAGAACTTGATATTTTCATGTGAACCTTGACTCCTGAAAATAACTATTGATACTATTAGTGGACTCTCATCATATTCATAAATTAACTAAGGGAGAATGGAAATCTGTTTGATGTTGAGTTTTCCTGCCTAATGACAATGGCTGTATGTTCGGCTGGCTTAAATATCCTTTTGGCCCTCAGGAGTGTTTTAGATTAAATTGAAAAAATAGCTATTGTTCAAATAACCATGTGCATTTCATTATATGTATTCCCAGATATTTTACTTTGTATTGTTCTATTATAAAAGGAACTTTTTAATTTACATCTTCTAAAATTTTATTTTATATATAATATATACACATAAGCTACTGATTATTGTATATTATTTTTTCCCATATACATGAATTCTGAAGTCTTTTATCATTGCTAAAATATTTAGTTGATCATCATTGGTTTCAATGATAAAAATTTATGTAATCTCAGGGCGCCTGGGTGGCTCAGTTGGTTAAGTGTCTGCCTTAGGCTCAGGTCATGATCCCAGAGTCCTGGGATCGAGTCCTGCATCGGGCTCTCTGCTCAGCAGGGAGCCTGCTTCTCTCTCTCCCTCCGCCTGCCACTCTGCCTGCTTGTGCTCACTCTCTCTGTCAAGTAGATAAATAGAAACTTTAAAAAAAATTTATGTAATCAAATATAATAGTTATTTTACATCTTTCATCCCACATCTGTACATTTTAGTTCACTTTTCTAAGTTTTTTGGGGTAATGTAAGATCAGTAATAGCAAATAATATTAGAGATAAATGAGACTTGACAGCTTTGTATTTCCTACAACTTCAGTGGATATGCTTTTAGTATTTCCCTACAAAGCACAATGTTTCCTTGAAATATATATACACATGTATACATTTATGTGTGTATCTTCATTCCTGTTTTTAAAAATTCTTAAAAATAATGCATTGACCCCTATAAGGATCAATACATTATTTTTTTATTATGTTCAGTTAGCCAACATATAGTACATCATTAGTTTTTGATGTAGTGTTCAATGATTCATTAGTTATCAACACTTTATTTTTAAGAGAATTTTTTTTAAAATAGAAATTTAATTTTATCACATGACTTTTTGACATTTTTTAAGTAAGTAAATGATAAAAGAAGATGTGAGATCTATCTATCTATAATCTATCTATTGCTTATTATTCAGGCATAAAAAAGAATGAAATCTTGCCATTTGCAATGACATGGATAGAGTTAGAGAGTATTATGCTAAGTGAAATAAGTCAGTCAGGGAAAGACCTTATGATTTCACTCATATGTGGAATTTAAGAAAGAAAACAAACAAAGAAAAAAAGACAAATGAAGAAATAGACTCAACTATAGAGAACAAATTGATGGTTAACAGAGGGGAGGTGGGTGGGGATGGGTGAAATAGGTAAAAGGATCAAGACAGCAATTACCATAATAAGCATTGAGTAATGTATAGAATTATTGAATTGCTATCTTGTACACCTGAAACTTTCTTCCCTATAATAAAATCTGTGATTTTACTCCTGACTCCTTCTTTAGCTACATACCTAAAGTTTGATATATGGACTTGGTATTCTTGTTATTATGTTGTTGTTATTTATACTTTCAACATTTTTATGTGCTTTTCCTTGTGCCCAATAATTGTTTGAGAACACCTTAAAATCCAGGTGGTAAGCACTATTTGTTTTTTTGTTCTTCTATTAAATTCTGTGTTATTACAAGAGATAGGATAATTGCTACACTTGATTTTTAGAATTTACTGAAGTTGGGGGGGAGGAGCAAGATGGCAGAGGAGTAGGAGACCTAAATTTCATCTGGTCCCAGGAATTCAGCTAGATAGGGATCAAACCATTCTGAACACCTACAAACTGAACAGGAGATCGATGAAAAGAATAGCAGCAGTTCTATGAACAGAAAAGTGACCACTTTCTGGAAGGTAGGATGTCCGGAGTAGTGAATCTGAGGCAATATTCAGGAAGATAGACGGTGGGGAGAGGGAGCCTCCATCAGCCTCTACCAGCAAGTTATAGAGCAATGGAGCACAAAATCGGAACTTTTAGAAGTCAGCTCCGCTGAGGGACGTCGCTCCAGTGGCTAAGCAGGGGGTAGAACCCTCTCTGGGACAGTGTGGTCTCAGGACACTTGGGGTCACAGAAAGACCATGATGCCTGAGTGTGGAAGAGCTCCCAGGTATCCCAGTGGGGAAGCTGGCTGCAGAGACGGAGCAGAGGAGTGGGCTCTCAGCTCGGGGTTGCCATAAACCATGATCCCTGGCACAGTCAGGCCACTGCTCTTCCAGCAGAGACCCAACAAGCAGCAGATCTGGAGAGACTCCCTTTCCTCCCCCAGGAGGAGTGGCGCGGGAGTGCACCAGAGGGATCTGCTGGGTTTGGAGACTCCACACGGGGTCGGGTGCCAGAGATAGAAATGCTCGGTCACAGGCCCGGTGAGTATGGAGTGCGGCCAGAGATTGGGGAGACGGGAGTGACTGACTGCTTTTCTCTGGGGGCGCACTGAGGAGTAGGGCCCCCGAGTTCTCAGCTCCTCTCCAGGGTGGAAATTGGAAGGCCACCATTTTCACTCTCGTTCTCCAAAGCCAAACAGAAAGCTTGCAGGGAACAAAAGCTCCCAGGAGCATGCCCAAGCAGATTACTTAGCCCAGACCGGCAAGGGCGGGGCAATTCCACCTCCGACAAAGACATTTGGGAACCACGGCAACAGGCCCCTCCCCCAGAACATCAGTAAGAACAGCCAGCCAAGACCAAGTTTACCCATCAATGAGAACAGCAAAACTCCAGCGGTAGGGGAATACTGCACACAGAATTCATGGCTTTTTTCCCCATGATTCTTTAGTCTTTCAAAGTTAATTTTTTTTTTAACTTTCTTTTTCTTTTTTTTTTTTTGAATTTTTAGTTTTCCCTTTTTCAACCAACATCTTATCAATCCCTTTTTTAAAAAATCTTTTTTATCTTTCATTTTTAGAGTCATATTCTACCCCTTCATAGTAATTAACCTTATTTTTGGTATATACATAAGTTGTTCTCTCTTTAAAATTTTGAGATACACTTTCTTCTAACAGACCAAAATATACCCTAAATATCTAGTGCATGGCTCTGTTCTAGTCTCCTGACTGATCACATTCTCTTCTTCTTCTTTTTTTTAAATTATCTTCTTTCTTTTTCAACCAAATTCTTACCTTATCAATTCGTTCTATAAAATCTTTTATAATTTTCATCTTTACAGTCATATTCTATCCCTTCATCATATTTACCCTTACTTTTGTACATATATAAGTTTTTCTTTCTTTAAAATTTTGGGAGGCACTTTCTTCTAACAGACCAAAATACACCCAAAATCTAGTGTGTGGCGCTGACCTATGCACCAGCCTGATCATATTTGATCATATTCTGGGTTTTTTGCTTTTGTTTATTTGTTGGTTTGTTTGTTTTTCTCCTTTTCCTTTCCTTTTTTTTTTTCTTTTTTCTTTCTTTCCCTTTCATTTCCCCAGTTTCAGGTCTCTTATGATTTGTTTAGTGTATATTTTTCTGAGGTCCTTGTTACCTTGTTAGCATTTTGTTCTCTCATTCATCTATTCTCCTCTGGACAAAATGACAAGATGGAAAAAATCACCTCAAAAAAAAGAACAAGAGGCAGTACCGACTGCCACAGACCTACTCAATATGGACATTAGTATGATGTCAGAACTAGAGTTTAGAATGACAATTTTAAAGATACCAGCTGGGCTTGAAAAAAGCATGGAAGATATTAGAGAAACCCTTTCTGGAGAAATAAAAGAACTAAAATCTAACCAAGTTGAAATCAAAAAGGCTATTAATGAGGTGCAATCAAAAATGGAGGCTCTAACTGCTAGGATAAATGAGGCAGAAGGAAGATTTAGTGATATAGAAGACCAAATGATGGAAAATAAAGAAGCTGAGAAAAAGAGAGATAACAACTACTGGATCACGAGGGCAGAATTCAAGAGATAAGTGATACCATAAGATGAAACAATATTAGAATAATTGAGATCCAGAAGAAGAAAGAGAGAGAGGCAGAAGATATATTGGAGCAAATTATAGCAGAGAACTTCCCTAATTTGGGGAAGGAAAGAGGCATCAAAATCCAGAAAGCACAGAGAACCCCTCTCAAAATCAATAAAAATAGATCAACACCCTGACATCTAATAGTAAAACTTACAAGTCTCAGAGACAA
>NW_027809686.1:0-280 GCF_054177405.1 Leptonychotes weddellii | reverse complement strand
GAGGGCTTTTAGGGTTGGTCTTTTATAAAAAGCTTACCATAGGAACTAAATCTTTTTGACTTCTCTATTGGCAGCACCATGGA
This sequence comes from Leptonychotes weddellii, assembly GCF_054177405.1. Taxonomy (NCBI): domain Eukaryota; kingdom Metazoa; phylum Chordata; class Mammalia; order Carnivora; family Phocidae; genus Leptonychotes; species Leptonychotes weddellii. The sequence continues at coordinate 197 of NW_027809686.1, read as the reverse complement.
TTAAGGACTAGTGATAACATCTTTAATGGCTTACTTCTTTCAAGGGTTTGGTTATTTTCTGTTGACCACAGGAGACTGTCATAAATAAGACTTCCTAGGGCAGGGTGGTTTGGGGTGTTCCCTTATCTCTGGTTTCCTTACACCTCTACATTTTTGGGATTTCCGTGAGTCTGATCCCAGAGCCCCTTATCTATCTC
>NW_027809685.1:0-280 GCF_054177405.1 Leptonychotes weddellii | reverse complement strand
TTATGTAGGCACAATTGATTACATCATTGGCTATTGGTGACTGATTCTCCCCTGGAGGTTTGGGGTGTAGTTGGACTACAAGTTCCAACCCTCTGATCACTTGCTCTTTCTGGTGACCAGTCCCATCCCAAGGTCCCTCCCTAAGTCACTTCATTAGCATAAGCTCTGCTGTGCTCTAAAGGGGGTCCTTATGAACGAACGACAAAAGACGCTCCTATCACTCAAGAACTTCCAAAGGTTTTCAGAGCTCTCTGCAGAAACCTAGGACAAAGACCACATA
>NW_027809684.1:0-280 GCF_054177405.1 Leptonychotes weddellii | reverse complement strand
TCCTGCTCCTCATCCTCCTGCTTCTCCTCCTGCTCCTGCTCCTGCTTGTCCTCCTCCTGCTGCTCCTCCTGCTCCTGCTCCTCCTGCTCCTCCTGCTCCTCCTGCTCCTGCTCCTCCTGCTCCTCCTCCTCCTGCTCCTCCTGCTGCTCCTCCTCCTGATCCTCCTCCTCCTCTTGCTCCTTCTCCTCCTCCTGCTCCTGCTCCTCCTGCTGCTCCTAATCCTCCTCCTCCTGCTTCTCCTGTTCCTGCTCCTCCTGCTCCTGCTCCTCCTGCTGCTCCT
>NW_027809683.1:0-280 GCF_054177405.1 Leptonychotes weddellii | reverse complement strand
GAAATGTGTTAAATATAACCCTGCTTGTTAAATTGAAATGAAGTGAAAAAGGGAATTTGACTTTCATTCCTCCCAACTTGTTAGAAAGCAGCACAACTGTGCTTCTGGTTTGTTAACAGAACTCAGAACTGCTTAAGTTTTAAGTATTATCAGTAATTAACTGGTGTTTAAATTGATCTTTGAAGTGTGTTTTTTTTTTTCCAAATTTCCTAAGTCAATGCTACATAATAAGCAAAAGGGCCAAGACTATTAGCAAAAAAGACATGACTATGGGGCGCCT
>NW_027809682.1:0-280 GCF_054177405.1 Leptonychotes weddellii | reverse complement strand
TATGGGACTTTTTTTGGAAAACCTTATAACTAAGAGTAAGTAATAGTACAGATGGAAGAATGTAGCAATTTTATAAATCAGAAGTTTGCTTATTTATCTTATGTGACCACTTACCCCTCCAGTTGTTGCCCTGTATCTCTAAAATCCTTCAAAGCTAAACTTTTTGAGAGAATTCACACTTTCCATTTTCCTACACCATCTTTTCCCCCAGCTATTTGATTTCCACATCTTTAAATCCAGCAGGGACATTTCAGACTTCCTTTTACATAGACTTGGCATA
>NW_027809681.1:0-280 GCF_054177405.1 Leptonychotes weddellii | reverse complement strand
GCATTTCCTAAAGACGGCGGGCACGTGAAGCCCAGACCGTGCAGCCGGGGGCCAGCCGGCCTCCCCCAGCCCTGACGCCCAGGAGCCCGCGGACGTGGCGCACGCCGCCTCACCGGAGGCCGTGGTCATGCAGATTCGCAGGAGGCTCCTCACAGTCACGCTCTCGGGGGTCAGATGGTTTCTGTCTGTTGCACTCTGGGAAGTGGCCGGGACCCCCAGAGACGAGGGGCCTTAGTCCACGCAGCACGTCAGCACCACCCACCGTGGCCTGGGGGTGTGG
>NW_027809680.1:0-280 GCF_054177405.1 Leptonychotes weddellii | reverse complement strand
TATTCTGAAGTCAGCTATGCAATGTCTGACTCTCATAACATACCAAAGCTTTCTGCTTTGTTGCCAATGCAAAGCTTTGACCCTGCATAGGACTTTCTTGGTTCAGTCTGTCCTATGACCTTGGTCTTCTTCAGGTTTTGAGCACAGTAGTCACACCAACTCTAAAAGCAAAGCATGATCAATTGCACAGCTTCCCGCAGTTAAGAGTACAGGCAAGGGGCGCCTGGGTGGCTCAGTCGGTTAAGCGTCTGCCTTCGGCTCAGGTCATGATCCCAGGGTC
>NW_027809679.1:0-280 GCF_054177405.1 Leptonychotes weddellii | reverse complement strand
TCAGCACTCTGTGCTCACCCGGCCTGTGACCAAGCGCTTCTATCTCTGGCACCCGACTCGGTGTGGAGTCTCCAAACCCAGCAGATCCTTGTGGTGCGCTCCTGTGCCGCTCCTCCCAGGGGAGGAAGGTGAGTCTCCCCAGGTCTACTGCTTATTGGGTCCCTGCTGGAAGCAGTGGCCCGACTGTGCCTCGGATCACTGTTTATGGCAACCCCGAGCTAAGACCCCGCTCCTCGGCTCCATCTCTGCAGCCAGCTTCCCCGCTCCAATACCAGGGAGC
>NW_027809678.1:0-280 GCF_054177405.1 Leptonychotes weddellii | reverse complement strand
TCCCGGGATCGAGTCCCGCATCGGGCTCCCTGCTCAGCGGGGAGTCTGCTTCTCCCTCTGACCCTCCCCCCTCTCATGTGCTCTCTCTCTCAAATAAATAAATAAATCTTTAAAAAAAAAATATCATTAACCCTATCATTGGTGGTGGTGGAAGTGATGTGAGCATGTAGGCTCAGGTGTCTATGCAAATTATCCAGTGTCTCAAATCCAATTAATCACATATATATAGACTAGAATTTCGCATATGTAAGAGGGTTAAGACCTGACTGAAATAAATATT
>NW_027809677.1:0-280 GCF_054177405.1 Leptonychotes weddellii | reverse complement strand
TTAGCATAAACTCAGAGTTGACAAAGGGGCTTGTTAGGAATAACAAAGGATGATCCTATCACTCTGGAGACTCCAAGAGTATTTAGAGCTCTGTACCAGGAGCCAGGGACAAAGATCAAATAGATTTCTTATTATTTCACACGGGTACATATTTTCTGATTCTCTACTCTATGCCTAGTGCTGGAGATATAGTGAGGGGCGGGGTAGGAAAAGCATGGTTCCTGCCTTCACTGAGCTTGGAGTTCAGTGGAGGAGACAGATAAGTAAATAGGCAATTACA
>NW_027809676.1:0-2835 GCF_054177405.1 Leptonychotes weddellii | reverse complement strand
CTGAGAAACAAACTGAGAGTTCTAGAGGGGAGGGGGGTGGGGGAATGGGTTAGCCTGGTGATGGGCATTAAAGAGGGCACGTATTGAATGGAGCCCTGGGTGTTACATGCAAACAATGAATCATGGAACACCACATCAAAAACTAATGATGTAATGTATGGTGATTAACATAACATAATAAAATAAAATAAAATAAAAAGCAGGTTAATTTCTAGCAACCTTGACAGTTCTGGAAAATGCCCAGAATTTAGCTGCTACAGATCATTTAATACGGGGGGGGAATATTTTTATACATGTAATAAACATAATAGCTTTCATTAGGCCACCATTTTACAAAAGGAAAAATTCTGGTACTGATCATCTAAGTATTCACTTGAGATTATTGAATTTAAGCAAAAAGTCATTTTCTGAAGTAACAACAGGCTAGGCCTCATCTATAAATTCAAAATGTCTTTTACATTAATTCAATTCACATATATTTATTGAGTACTTCATAGAGGACAACCACTTATAGAAGAGAGAGAAAGCAAAGATAAGCATTAACAGTAGTGTCTGTTTTTAAGGAGCCTCAAATATCCTCGGAGAATAAAATAACGGCATGCGTAATTATAAAACAGAACCATTATAAAACGAGGAATTATAAAAAGTCTCTTTCTATAGAAAGAGATGAGGTGCTGTGAGGATTCCAAAATTAATGACGTCATATCTGGTTGAGATATTTAGAAAATGTAAAAGGGACTGGATTTAGTCTCCTGTCTAAAACTAACAAAAATCCAAACAAAATATTTGCAACAACTGTTTTCAAGACCCTATCAGGCAAAAAAGGACGCTAATTCCTGAGAGGCTAAAAAAAAACAAGGAGAGCCACCTGCTGAGCTGCCTTCTTTGAGAGTTTTCAGGCAGCCATGCAGCCAGAGGGAACCCAAATGGAGCCCATTGGATTCCTGAATTGAAGAGATAGGATTGAAAGTCCAATAGACCAAAGAGACTAGAATTTGCAGGACAATCTGCGGACAATGGGAGAGCTTCACAGATAAAGAACTCCAGATACCTTGAGTATATTAGAGTACTGATCAGCACATGCATGTGAAGAAACCACCCTAAGCCAAGGAAAGAACCACTAAGGATTACAGGGAAACATGGCCCGTGCTCACACAGGACTGGGAATAGTGCCTGGTCCTACGAGGCAGATGGAAAAACTAGGTAATTCATGGCGCCTGGGGTAGAGTGATCAGAAGGGTCTTGCCTCAGTGGTGGTGAATAATTAGCTCTAGCTCACCCTATCTAACAAATTTTAAGAGCAAGAATAAAAGAAGCAAACTGTTTCCAAGTATTTTAACTGCATCCCAGAACAAAGTTCGGTAACATTTACATGCATACAAAAATACCCAATACCCAAGAAGGTAAAATTTCAGAATATTCTGAACAAAAAGAGAAGTCAGACCAAAAAAAAAAAAGAGCACATACTGTATGATTCCATATATATAAAACTCTAGAATGAGCAAACTAATCCCTAGTGACACATCAGATCAGTGGTTGCTTGGAAGCGGGGGGAGGGGGGCAAGGGGGAGGGGCAGGTAGGAAAGAGCAAAAGGGAAATATTCTAAGCTGGCACAAAGAAACTTTTAGGATGATAGATACGTTCGTTATTTTTATTGTAGTGATGGTTTCTCAGGTATATACATATGTCAAACCTTATAAATTGTACATTTACATATCTACAGTTTATTTTATATCAATTATAGCTCAATAATTATTTATTTTCAGTCAACATATAGTAAATCATAATTTTTGATGTAATGTTCAATGATTCATCAGTTGCATATAACACCCAGTGCTCATCACAACATGTGCCCTCCTTAATATATACTTCACTAAAAAATCCTTCCCTGCTTGGTCTTGTAGTCATGTGAGTTCACAAGGAAAGGCATATAATTTTATTTAATGGAACACAAAATATATTAAGAAAAATAGCAAAGGTCAAGTGGGAAAGAAAAAGTTATATGGATATCCTTAAATGGTATCTTCATTGGGTAAAAAATGAGTAGCCTATGGGGCATCTGCGTGGCTCAGTAGGTTAAGCATCTGACTCTTGATTTCAGCTCAGGTCATCATCTCAGGTTCATGAAATCTCAGGGTCGCTGAGCATGGAGCCTGCTTAAGATTCTCTCTCTCCCTTTTCCTCTGCCCCTCCCCCCATCACTTGCGCTTATTCTCTCTTTCTCAAAAAAAAAAAAAAAAGTAATCTACAAAGGGTTTTGTTTTTTGCTTTTTGCTTTTTTTCTCAAAAGATTATATGATCAGAGTTACACGTGATGAAATTAAATTTGCTATATTTGGCCAGTAGTGTTTCAACAAGATGTATAGAAGATTCTAAAAGTGTGAAGATTATTTCAGAAGCTATCATATTAGCCTCATTTGTGAAATAAAAGTTAAACCAAAAACCAAACTACATGATCAAAATGGAGGTGCTTTTGACAGAAGTTATCCCAAGGAGTTGATTGGGGAACAGGTTAATTGGTTTATATTTGTAGAAACACTTTCATTCATTTAGTGGTGATTTAGATGTACACCAGCATGGTTAACCGTAGTGTAGCTTAAATGGGAACTCACTGGTAGATCTGTGAAGAAAAGGCTGTTTCTAATTTCTCAGAAAGACAATTTATTCCCAAACCATTGTCTCATATAAAATGTTCTGCACATGCATTTTTTTAGGATCACCCAAGAGCTCTGTTACTCTGGATTCTTATTCTTTGCTATCTGCTCCACTTTTTAAAATCATAGCTGTCAAATATGCATAAAGTGTCTATTGAGAAGTTTATAGCATCACTGGGA
>NW_027809675.1:0-280 GCF_054177405.1 Leptonychotes weddellii | reverse complement strand
TTTTATGCTCTAACAGCATGTGCTGATAAACCATCCGGAGCATTCTGGGTTTACCTAAATGAACCACTCCGTTCTGATCCTTTTGTAACTTGCGGTCTATTTCACTCAACATCGCCCTTAACGCTTCTCTGTGTTCATTCATTTTATCTGCTCCGCTCCTTTGTTTAAGTGCACGATGTGCTTCTCTGTCCCCCCACTGCTGGACATTTAGGGTGCCTCTGACACTGGCATTACAGTGCTGGAGTGAGGACTTGCTGAGCCCCTAGAACACTGCACCTGT
>NW_027809674.1:0-280 GCF_054177405.1 Leptonychotes weddellii | reverse complement strand
GGGCTGCATTCTAACGTGAGATTATTGCTGGAAGCTGCAAGTCTGGGGAGGGCACATCACACGGCCTGTGAACCCTTTGCCCTCTTCTGACAGTTGGGACCCTGAATGGCATCTGGGACCTGCCTCGCTTCCCTGGCTGGTCAGGCTCAGCTTGCAACCACGCACCCCGCGCCTGGCTCCTGGAGCTCACACCTTGTGGGGCATTTTTGACTATTAGATGCTGCTCCAGAAAAGGCTGTTCTCTGGATAGAAGATTAGGAGAAAAAGGATGGGGGGGGGG
>NW_027809673.1:0-280 GCF_054177405.1 Leptonychotes weddellii | reverse complement strand
TAGTTAACATTCCTTAAGACGCTCTTGACATTGGCAAGGTTTATAGGAAGGGCTACCGACTGTGTTAAAAACTCCAATCCAAATTTCCCCTCTCTACATTTTATGTTTGTAACATTGGAATGCATTAAAATAAGCATGTAACATTTCTGTGTAATGAAGAAAAACAAGTCAGCTCCTTTGCTTTTTTTTTTTTTTTTTTTAGATTTTTATTTATTTATTTATTAGAGAGCGAGCGAGAGAGAAACAGCGTGAGAGAGGAGAGGGTCAGAGGGAGAAGCAG
>NW_027809672.1:0-280 GCF_054177405.1 Leptonychotes weddellii | reverse complement strand
GTGTGTGTGTGTGTTTGTGCGTTCCTGAACCTCTTGATACCAATAATTCTTTTTTTTTTTTATAAAGAGTAGATCCTCTTCTTTTTTTTTTTTAAAGATTTATTTATTTATTTATTTGAGAGAGAGAATGAGATAGAGAGAGCATGAGGGGGGGAGGGTCAGAGGGAGAGGCAGACTCCCCGCCGAGCAGGAGCCCGATGCGGGACTCGATCCCGGGACTCCAGAATCATGACCTGAGCCAAAGGCAGTTGCTTAACCAACTGACCCACCCAGGCGCCCG
>NW_027809671.1:0-280 GCF_054177405.1 Leptonychotes weddellii | reverse complement strand
TGCACAAACAATGAATCATGGAACACTACATCTAAAACTAATGATGTAATGTATGGGGATTAACATAAGAATAAAAAAATTAAAAAAAAAACGTGCAGGTGACACATATAGACAATATTCAGAGCTTGTCCTGGGTGACTGCAGTGAGGCTGGTGTGGGTGGAAACAGTTTCAGGGAAAGATTTTTTTTTTTAAAGGTTTTATTTATTTATTTGTGAGAGAGTGCGTGTTCGCGCGTGTGCACAAGCGGGGGGGAGGGACAGAGGCAGAGGGAGAAGAGG
>NW_027809670.1:0-280 GCF_054177405.1 Leptonychotes weddellii | reverse complement strand
CCCTAAAAAAAACTACTAGAATAAATGAGTTCAGCAAGACTGCAGGGTATAAAATCAACATACAAAAATCAATTGTAGGGGGGCGGAGCAAGATGGCGGAGGAGTAGGAGACCTGGATTTCGTCTCCTCTCAGGAATTCAGCTGGATAGGGATCAAACCATTCTGAACACCTACAAACTCAACAGGAGATTGAAGAAAAGAAGAGCAACAACTCTCTCATCAGAAAAGCGACCACTTTCTGGAAGGTAGGACGGGCGGAGAAGTGAATCCGAGGCGATAT
>NW_027809669.1:0-280 GCF_054177405.1 Leptonychotes weddellii | reverse complement strand
CTAGAAGTTTTCCTGCACACGTGACATTCGTAAGGTCTTTCCCCTGTATGACTCCTCCTCTGAATGATGAAATGGGACGTATAGGTAAAGGCTTTTCCACATTCCTTACATTCATAGGATTTCTCCCCAGTGTGAATTCTCCTGTGTAGGGTAAGTTGCATGATACGGCAAAAGGTCTTTTTGCAGTCCATACACTGATCCGGTTTTTCTCCAGTGTGAACTCTCTGATGCTCAATCAGGGAAGAGAGACGTATGAAGGACTTCTTACACTTACTACATT
>NW_027809668.1:0-280 GCF_054177405.1 Leptonychotes weddellii | reverse complement strand
GGAATGATCCCAATCTTTTGGTACTGACTGAGACCTGATTTGTGACCTAGGATGTGATCTATTGTGGAGAATGTTCCATGTGCAGTAGATAAGAGTGCTATTCTGTTGCTTTGGGATGGAATGTTCTGAATATATCTTGAAGTCCATTTGGTCCAATGTGTCATTTAAAGTCTTTATTTCCTTGTTGATCTTTTGCTTAGACGATCTGTCCATTTCAGTGAGGGGGGTGTTAAAGTCCCCCACTATTACTGTATTGTTGTCAGTGTGTTTCTTTGCTTTT
>NW_027809667.1:0-280 GCF_054177405.1 Leptonychotes weddellii | reverse complement strand
TTGGGATCCTAGCTCTGTGGTCTCCATGTTCTCCATGTGCAGCCCCTCTGTCAGGTGCCCCGTGCAGCCATGATCCACAGGGAGGAGAGAGTCTCCTCTCCTACCCCATCAAACACCTGCTCTGCGGGCTGGGAGGAGTGGACTCCGAGGGGCTGCGATAGTTCAATCTCCAGGCCTCAGAACAAGACAAAAATGTCCAGCCTAATCCAGAAGGGCTTCAACCATCCTGGGCATCCAGGGCCTGTTAGGACTGAGGCTCCCTCACCCAGGTAGGCTGGAG
>NW_027809666.1:0-280 GCF_054177405.1 Leptonychotes weddellii | reverse complement strand
GGAACTATAGGTATAAATAAAAACAGTGAAAAACAGTGGTTATGGTAAGAATAGAATGACCTCATGTACATTACATTGCCTAGCAAATAAAAGATATTCAAAAAATGTGAATTCCCATCCTAGAATTCACACCCGTCTGCAATGTGACTCCCACCTACCTTCAGTCTTGACTTCCACTGTCCCACAGGACAAGCTTTTTACCTTAGCCAGCGGGTGTGGTTCCTGAGCACACTGAGCTCAGTCTCATTTGCTGGAGTTATCCCCACTTCCTGAAGATGTT
>NW_027809665.1:0-2835 GCF_054177405.1 Leptonychotes weddellii | reverse complement strand
CAATGACCCTATTTTAGCAAGTCCTTAGCCCATCTGGGCTTATGTGCCAGTGTTTGGCCACCAATCACCCTCTCCCAGATGCACAGATTTAAATTCGGTTCCGGTAATCTGAGTAACATACTAATGTAAAAACTTTCTGGCTCATTTAAAAAAAAAATTGTTTTAGTCTTTCAAAGTGAGAAGACTCCTAGAAATGTATTCTCAGTTTTAAACTATGACATTTGAATAACCAACTAAATTATACATTTACTAAGGGAAGTTATATAAAAGTATTGAATAATTAAACCATATTTTATTCTCAAAAACAAATATATCACCTGTAGTAACTATTCGTAGAAAACTAAAATTGAAATTAAAGTCACAGCTCAAATTTAATCATATAATTGCATTAAAAATAGATCATTTAAAATCAATCCATTATATACAAGTTCAATATAAATGTGAACAAAGTAAATTTTAACCGAATTCGAAACAGTTATGGTTATGTTAAATTAGGTTTGAAAAGACCAGAACACTGACGATAACATTTGGAGGTGAAGTCTCCACATTAGGGGTTTACATAAACTTAACAACCGACACGGTCCAGCCCGCCATGCTTCCTCAGCTGAGGCCCCTCGCAGCCTCCTCCCGGCGGAGACTTTCCCGGGTTAGAATCCATGCCGAGGGAGCAGGTATGCCCCCGGCAGAGACCGCGGGTAAAGGATTGCACCCAACTTCACCAAGCCTCCTGGGGAACAGAAACTGTGTCCGGCTTGATTCCCCCCCGCAAACATCAGCAGAGTTCCCAGGCACCTTGTGGGGGCACAGCAGCTGCTTACTGAATGCAGTCCCTGGATGCACGGGGCGGACGTGGGGCTGTGGGCTGCTGGGACGGAGCTGGCCACCCAGGAGCCAGACAGAGCCAGGCCAGCCCCCTGCGCTCCCAGCTGAGGGTCCAGCATCCGCAGGGGATGGTACCAAGGAGAGGAGGCCCCCCAGGGGCTCAGCACAGTGCCCGGCACATCCCAGGACACGGGGAGCAGGAGTGCTTTCGTGGCCCTTGTTTCTGTGGTTCCTCAGGAGACACAGAAAGCCAAGTCCAGTCTGGGGAGCAGGACACGCCCTCCTGTGGCATGGCACTGAGACGGCAGAGGTCCCCTCGTGTCACATAAAGGTGGACGGAGCGGCCGCTGAGGCCAGGGACCTTCTTTTCAGCTCTGAATTCCGCAAGACCTGCGACACGACCTGGCAGGTAGTGGGGTGCAAGGAACGTCTGTTAGTCGGGGAGTGTTGCGGTGGTCGCGCTGTGTTGTGCTGTATTGTGCTGTGTGGTATCATATTCTGTTGTAGCACGCTGTGGCCTTTCATACTCTATTAAAGTAGCGTGTCCCCGCAGGACCATTAGGGTAAAGTCACATCTGGCGTGCAGGGATGGTTCCGGCACCTGCCAGAAAGGAGGCAGGCAGGGAGAAAAGGCAGCTTCCTCTGAGCCTGGAAACCAGAAGTTTCCAGTGGGGCTCACCTCTCCCTGCTCCAGTCACAGACCTAGCAAGGAATCGAGGAGGAGCTCACGGGGATGGATCTTCAGGTAGTGACCTTGACGGGGAAGCAGGTTGGCTGCCGTCAGTCCCGGCCAGCACCATCTCCAGATGCTTACTTGTTACTCTTCTTCGTAAACCTCCGCGTGGCAGGATGAGTCTCGCCGCATCACTCGCTCCTATGTTTGAAGACTACAAGACTGCAACCGTATTTCTTGGAGTCAGAGCAGTGGGTGTCAGGACTGTGCAAGGGAAGCACGTGACACCGGGCTACGGCCCAATGACCCGCCCCAACCTTGTCCCTACTCCTGTGCTTCCCCTAACCGTGAGCTGAGGCACCCCGGGGGCCCCACAGCTCAGGCTGTTTGAATTTGGAGGGAGCACTGCAACGCCGGACGTTTGATCAGATGCCGCGTGAGCTCCACGTCAAGGTCGCCCACCATCTGAACATTCACTTACAGCTAAATCCCTCTGCTGACAGCACGTCTTTGTGAAACGGGGTTTTCGGCAGTTGCTGTGTCAAAAGTAATTCCCTGGGAAAATCGGAGCAGACCCAGAAACGAGGGGTTAGGGTCCAACCTGGTTTCCAGGCTGGAGAGGCGTGCACACAGAACAGGAATCGGGAATTGTCACTGGTCAGGGAATGAAGTGAAAGTATATATTTTTTCATTCAATTTATGTAATTTAAAAAAAATTGTTGCTAAGTTATTAGGACGTAAATATTTATTATCTTGTTTAGACTTCACTACTTAGCTAACAGAACTCTTCCATACTTCTAGCCTGGGGCACTATCCGTAATTACTGGAATACTAAGAGGGTGGTAAAAATGCATACAATTCAATTTGATATGAATTTGTAACTTATGGATTGATATAAAATTATCTATTTTTTCTTATATCGATACGATGGCATCATTTAATTGAACCTGCAGTTTTAACTGAAGCTGCCTTATTGCAGATGACGTATTCGTGTTGGATGATAACGTATTGGTTTAATATTTTAAGAAATTTTTAATAATTTCCCTTAGTAAGTGATAATACAGCTTGTTATCCAAATTTCACATTTTAAAAACTGAGAATACATTTCTAGGAGTCTTCTCACTTTGAAAGACTAAAACAATTTTTTTTTAAATGAGCCAGAAAGTTTTTACATTAGTATGTTACTCAGATTACCGGAACCGAATTTAAATCTGTGCATCTGGGAGAGGGTGATTGGTGGCCAAACACTGGCACATAAGCCCAGATGGGCTAAGGACTTGCTAAAATAGGGTCATTGGGTTTGTGTCCCTGTGGGTTGTAAATGCTCCCTGAGCCCCCGG
>NW_027809664.1:0-280 GCF_054177405.1 Leptonychotes weddellii | reverse complement strand
ATTTAAGATGACTGTTGATGGATATGTTAACCTTAAACGGTAAAACTGCCAGGTATTCAAACCTGGGCTTATTCAGTATGGCAGAGAATTGCGATCCAGGACAAGCAAGCTACAACAAAATCACAGATAAGACCAGAGAACAAAGGAGAGGAATGCCTTTTTTAAAAACATTTTTTATTGTTATGTTAATCACCATACATTACATCATTAGTTTTTGATGTAGTGTTCCAGGATTCATTATTTGTGCATAACACCCAGTGCTCCATGCAGAATGTGCCCT
>NW_027809663.1:0-280 GCF_054177405.1 Leptonychotes weddellii | reverse complement strand
GTCATATTTATTTGGGGATTCCCAATGCCTAGTAAAAGTTTATTGAATAGATAAAGAACAGCTATATTTATAAAAAAAAAAAAACAAACAAAGAACAGATGATTTGAGAAGTACAGATGCTTGGGGGTTACTTCAGAAGAGGACAGATATCATCTACTCAGGTTATCAGAAAAGGGTTTTTTGGTTGTTTTTTTTTTTTGGAGGGAAAGTAACATTTCAGTTGATCCAGCAAAGATACTTATGATTTCCACAAGTACAGATCAGGAATGAAAGATGTAGG
>NW_027809662.1:0-280 GCF_054177405.1 Leptonychotes weddellii | reverse complement strand
TCTTCTTGAGATTGGATAATCTCAACTCTTTTAGTATTTTCAATGAACTCTTACTATCTATGTAACATTGTAGCATTTTCAGAGCTCTTTGTATTTTCCATATTCCAAATTCCATTTCCATGTTTATAAGCCCAGCTTTAGTCCCCCATCTTTTAAATTTCAAACCTACCAAAGTTGAAACAGTAGTACAAGGATACCAGTCTACCCTTTACCAACATTCGCTAATTTTAATCCTTTTTTAAGTACAGGTCAAAAATGCGTCCCATATCACCAAATGTAT
>NW_027809661.1:0-280 GCF_054177405.1 Leptonychotes weddellii | reverse complement strand
GTACATAAAGGGGTACATGTTCAGTAATTGTTAGCTACCCTTAATCACATCTCAATATATGATATTTGTCTATATATTCTTTTTTAAAAATTTTTAAATTTTATTATGTTATGTTAATCACCATACATTACATCATTAGTTTTTGATGACGTGTTCCATGATTCATTGTTTGTGCATAACACCCAGTGCTCCATTCATATGTACCCTCTTTAATACCCATCACCAGGCTAACCCATTCCCCCACTCCCCTCCCCTCTAGAACCCTCAGTTTGTTTCTCAG
>NW_027809660.1:0-280 GCF_054177405.1 Leptonychotes weddellii | reverse complement strand
GCCCTGCCCCAGGCCCAGGCCAGCTCTGCTCCGGCCAGAGTCGGGTCTGAGAAAGGTGTTCAGGAGCCAAGTTCGATCCCAGTGCCCCGGGGTGTGCCTCCCACCTGTCCCCTGGTTTTCTCACCTGTCCAGCGGTGACCCGGGCTCCTGCCTCCCTTCTCGGGGGTGGGTTATGGGACCAACTCTGAGGCCCTTCTGGTTCTGGCATCCCGGGATTCTAGGTCAGGATGGACAGGATCGGGCTCCCTGTCACCGCTCTGATCTCCATCTCCTACCTGTC
>NW_027809659.1:0-280 GCF_054177405.1 Leptonychotes weddellii | reverse complement strand
TTGGACATACTGTTTAATCCCTCTAAGCCTCAGTTTCCTGATCTGTAAAATGGGGCTAATAGGTTATCCAACACATGGGGAGGTTGAAAGGAGTAAATGAGATGGGGAGGGAGGGGGAATGAGAGAAAGATAACGAACAGGAGAATATAGTGTACGGGCTTAGAAGCAGCCTGTCTGGACCCCGGCTACCTGGTGTGAATCCCAGGCGCTATGTCCTTGAGCTTTCTCTTGCTTCCATTTCTTCACTGTAGACGGTCTTCAAGTTTTTTGTCAAATGACT
>NW_027809658.1:0-280 GCF_054177405.1 Leptonychotes weddellii | reverse complement strand
GGGCTGCATTCTAACGTGAGATTATTGCTGGAAGCTGCAAGTCTGGGGAGGGCACATCACACGGCCTGTGAACCCTTTGCCCTCTTCTGACAGTTGGGACCCTGAATGGCATCTGGGACCTGCCTCGCTTCCCTGGCTGGTCAGGCTCAGCTTGCAACCACGCACCCCGCGCCTGGCTCCAGGAGCTCACACCTTGTGGGGCATTTTTGACTATTAGATGCTGCTCCAGAAAAGGCTGTTCTCTGGATAGAAGATTAGGAGAAAAAGGATGGGGGGGGGG
>NW_027809657.1:0-280 GCF_054177405.1 Leptonychotes weddellii | reverse complement strand
AGATATGACAGAAAAACTAAATATTTTTCCTTTCCTCACTCCTCACTTTTCTTAGTTCATCCTAAATATTAGAAATATCACATCACTCTTGAAAGATTATTGAGATGGCTAACTGCCAGTGATCCCAATCCATGGCAGAAGACTTCCAAAAGACATCCATGACTAATAATAGCAGAGGGTAGTGTTTAAAGTTAATAAAGCTGTACTTAATTATTTTTTTTCTTTTTTTTTTATTCTTATGTTAATCCCCATACATTACATCATTAGTTCTAGATGAAGT
>NW_027809656.1:0-280 GCF_054177405.1 Leptonychotes weddellii | reverse complement strand
ACATACTCAGAATATATACTTTCAAAATGCAATAATAAGAACACAAACACATTTTTAATGGGCATAAGATATACAGATAGCAAATAAGCACCATTTGATCATTCAGGAAGTGCAAATTAAAACCACAATGAGTTAATACCATACAACTATTAGAATGACTACAATTTATTTATTTATTTATTTATTTATTTATTTATTTATTTATTTATTTTTTATTCTTATGTTAATCCCCATACATTACATCATTAGTTCTAGATGAAGTGTCCCATGATTCATTGTT
>NW_027809655.1:0-280 GCF_054177405.1 Leptonychotes weddellii | reverse complement strand
GTTTGTAGGTGTTCAGAATGGTTTGATCCCTATCCAGCTGAATTCCTGAGAGGAGACGAAATCCAGGTCTCCTACTCCTCTGCCATCTTGCTCCGCCCCCCTCTCACTTAATTTTATTTTATTTTTTTTAATCTTCATGCTTTTTGCTCAACTCCTCCCTTCTCTCACTTCTGGCAACCACCAATCTGTCTCTATCTACCGAGATCTTTATTTCTTTCTCTCTCTCTCTCATGTTTTCTGGATTTCACATGTAAATGAGGTCAGTGTTTGTCTTTTTCTG
>NW_027809654.1:0-2836 GCF_054177405.1 Leptonychotes weddellii | reverse complement strand
TATATATATATATGTATATATACCAAAACTAAGGTTAACTACAGTGAATGGGTAGAATATGACTCTAAAAATGAAAAATAAAAAAAAGATTTTTAAAAAATGGATTGATAAGATTTTGGTTGAAAAAGGGAAAAAGAAAAATTCCAAAAAAATAGAAAAAGAAAATAAATTAAAAAAAATTAACTTGGAAAGAATAAAGAATCAAGGGGGGAAAAAAGCCATGAATTCTATATGCTGTATTCCTCTAGTGCTGGAGTTCTGCTGTTCTCATTGACTGGTAAACTTGGTCTTGGCTGGCTGTTCTTGCTGATCTTCTGGAGAAGGGGCCTGTTGCAGTGATTCTCAAATACCTTTGCCAGAGGGGGAATTGTGCCACCCTTGCCAGGAGCCTGGCTAGGTAATCTGCTGAAAGAATATGTGACCACTATGCTGGCCCTGCAAGAAATATTAAAGGGGTTCTATAAAAGGAGAAAGACCCCAAGAGAGATATAGAAAAAATTTATAGGGACATTCTATAAAAACAAGGTCTTCACAGGCAACATGATGACAATAAATTCATATCTTTCAATAATCACTCTCAACATGAATGGGTTATATGCTCCCATAAAATGGCACAAGGTTGCAGATTGGATTAAAAGACAGGACCCATCCAAATGCTGTCTACAAGAGACTCATTTTGAACCTAAACATACATCGAGACTGAAAGTAATGAGATGGATATCCATCTTCCATGCCAGCAGACCTCAAAAGAAAGCTGGGGTAGCAATTCTTATATCAGACAAATTAGATTTTAACCTAAAGTCTGTAGTTAGAGACACAGAAGGACACTATATCATTCTTAAAGGGTCTATCCAACAAGAAGATCTAACAATTATAAATATCTATGCCCCAACATGGTAGCAGCCTACTACATAAGCCAACTTTTAACCCAAGTAAAGAGTTATATTGATAACAATACGTTGATTGTAGGAGACCTCAATACTCCACTCTCAACAATAGACAGATCATCTAGGCAGAAAATCAACCAAGAAACAAGAGCTTTGAATGACACACTGACCAAATGGACCTCATAGATATATACAGAACATTCCACCCTAAAACAACAGAGTACACATTCTTCTCATGTGCACATGGAATTTCTCCAGAATAAACCACTCCAGTCAAATATCAGGTCTCAACTTATACCAAAAAATTGAGATTATTCCCTGCATTTTCTCAGACCATAATGCTTTAAAACTGGAACTCAATCACAAGACAAAATTGGGCAGAAATTCAAACACTTGGAAGCTAAAGACCACTCTGCTCAAGAATGTTTGGGTCAACCAGGAAATCAAAGAAGAACTTAAACAATTCATGGAAATCAATGAGAATGAAAACACATCAGTCAAAATCTATAGGATACTGCAAAGGTAGTCCTAAGGGGGAAATACATGGGCATCCAAGCCTCACTCATAGAAATAGAAAAATCCTGAATTCACCAACTAACTCTACACCTTAAAGAACTAGAGAAAAAGCAACAAATGATGCCTAAGCCATGCATTAGAAGAGAAATAACTAAGATTAGAGCAGAGATCAGTGAATTAGAAACCAGAAACACAGTAGATCAGATCAACAAAACTACAAGCTTGTTCTTTGAAGGAATTAATAAGATCAATAAACCACTGACCAGACTTAACTAAAAGAAAAGGGAAAGGACCCAAATTAATAAAATTATGAAGGAAAGGGAAGAGATCACAACTAACACCAAGGAAATATAAACAATTATTAGAAGTTATTATCAACAACTATATGCCAATAAGCTGAGCAACTTGGATGAAACAGATGCCTTCCTGGAAACCTATAAACTGCCAAGACTGAAACAGGAAGAAATGGACAACCTGAATAAGCCAATAACCAGTAATGAGATTGAAGCAGTGATCCAAAACCTCCCAAAAAACAAGAGTCCAGGGCCTGATGGATTCCCTGGGGAATTCTACCAAACATTCAAAGAAGAAATAATACCTATTCTCCTGAAGCTGTTTCAAAAAATAGAAATAGAAGGAAAGCTTCCAGACTCATTCTGAGACCAGCATTACCTTAATCCCCAAACCAGGCAAAGACCCCATCAAAAAGGAGAATTTCAGACTGATATCCCAAATGAATATGGATTACAAAATCCTCAACAAAATCCTAGCTAATAGGATCCAAATATACATTAAAAGGATCATCTACCACGACCAAGTGGGAATTATCCCCAGGATGCAAGGCTGCTTCAACATTTGCAAATCAATCAATGTGATAGAACACATTAATAAGAGGAGGGAGAAGAACCATATGGTCCTCTCAATTGATGCAGAAGAAGCATTTGACAAAATACAGCATCCTTTCCTGATTAAAACTCTTCAGAATATAGGAATAGAGGAAACATTCCTCAAGTTCATAAAATTCATCTATGAAAAACATGCAGTGAACATCATCCTCAATGGGGAAAAGCTGAGATCGTTTCCCTTAAGATCAGGAACAGGTCAAGGGTGCCCACTGCTGGCACTATTGTTCAACATAGTACTAGAAGTCCTAGCAACAGCAATCAGATAACAAAGGAAATGAAATGTATTCAAATTCGCAAAGAAGAAGTCAAAATCTCTCTCTTTGCAGATGACATGATACTTTATGTGAAAAACCCAAAAGACTCCACCCCCAAATTACTAGAACTCATCCAGCAATTCAATAATGTAGCAGGATACAAAAGCAATGCACAGAAATCAGTTACTTTCTTATACACTAACAATGCAACTGTAGAAAGAGAAATTAAAGAAACGATTCCATTTACAATAGCACCAAAAACCATAAGATACCT
>NW_027809653.1:0-280 GCF_054177405.1 Leptonychotes weddellii | reverse complement strand
GCAGTATAAAAAATGAATATACAGAAATCTGTTGATTTCCTATATACTAATAACAAATTAACAAAGAAAAATTAAGAAAATGATCCTATTTACAATTGCACCAAAAAGAATAAAGTACCTAGGAATAAACTTAAGCAAGGAGGTGAATGACCTGTACTCTGAAAACTATAAAACACTGATGAGAATAATTGAAGACAAACAAATGGAACGATATTCCATGCTAATGGACTAGAAGAATATTGTTACAATGTCCATATTACCCAAGGCAATATACAGATTG
>NW_027809652.1:0-280 GCF_054177405.1 Leptonychotes weddellii | reverse complement strand
GGACACATTCACCTTCAGGACTCAGACATCTTGTCGTTGGAGAAAACGAGAAATGGCCAAAGCTGCCTTTACTGCTGGTAAAGACTCACAGCCTTGCAATCTTCAACATTGCAGATAATAATGAGATGGCCAGGATTTTAACAAGTAAAGGGAAATGTGTTCTGAAGTATAGGTTTGAATATACGTCTTACAGTGTTTATCAGCTGACTGTTACCTGCAACAGCATTTGATATCATTCCTAATTCCACAGTTGGACCATCAAACTAAATCCCAGTACAAT
>NW_027809651.1:0-280 GCF_054177405.1 Leptonychotes weddellii | reverse complement strand
GGGTGTTAGGCACAAACAATGAATCATGGAACACTTCATCTAAAACTAATGATGTAATGTATGGGGATTAACATAAGAATTAAAAAAAAAATAATGGCATGCTGATATTTACATGAAAGGTGAGATTCTGGAAGGGCAGAGACAGTGTGCCAGCGCTTCATCATTGATGACCCAGTAAGCAGGCCAGGTGTAATGGCAAGCAGGGCCTGAGCTAAAGTCAGTAAGCTGGGCAAGCAGCAGTATTTGGCCATGGCTAATTGATCATGGGGTTTGTGGAACT
>NW_027809650.1:0-280 GCF_054177405.1 Leptonychotes weddellii | reverse complement strand
CTGCATATGCAAAAAATATACAGAAGAATACACAAAACATTTTAACCAAGGGGTAGTTACAGTGATTTTCATTTCCTTTGTTATACTTTTCTTCATCAACTGATTTATTCTAAGTAAAATCAGTCAGAGATTACACAAATCTCCGTTTTTTTGTTTTTGTTTTTATTTATTTTTTATTTTTTATTCTTATGTTAATCCCTATACATTACATCATTAGTTTTAGATGAAGTGTTCCATGATTCATTGTTTGTGCATAACACCCAGTGCTCCATGCAGAATG
>NW_027809649.1:0-280 GCF_054177405.1 Leptonychotes weddellii | reverse complement strand
ATCCAGTTTTAACTAAAATACCATAATCGGCACCCATTTTTGATACGATAGTCCAGGTGCAGTTCTGTGAAGAAGACAAAGACCCTTAAAGATGATGTCATGAAGGTAAAAAAGGTAACAAGGGTAACAGTTAAGTAGACTTCAGTGAGCTGTACCTTTGCAATGTCATGGTTTCTTTGGCAAATCTTACTTGCTGTTTTGAAGGGTGGGGAAAATTTGAAACATTGATGAAGAACTTACATGTTTTTGTTTTTTTTTTTAAAGATTTTATTTATTTATT
>NW_027809648.1:0-280 GCF_054177405.1 Leptonychotes weddellii | reverse complement strand
CTGCTTACCTTCCAAAGGCCCCATCTCTTAATACCATCACACTGGTGATTAAGCTTCAACAAACATTCAGCCCATAGTACCACTCTTCTTTTTCAGTTCTCAGCCAAATGTTAAACATCCACCTCTGGATGTTTCCCTGCAGTCATGGGCAAAACTTAATTGCTGCCTCCCTTCTCAGCATGTGGTTGTAGCTTTTTTTTATTTATTTATTTATTTATTTATTTATTTATTTATTTATTTATTTATTCTTATGTTAATCCCCATACATTACATCATTAGT
>NW_027809647.1:0-280 GCF_054177405.1 Leptonychotes weddellii | reverse complement strand
TGTGTTCCCTCTCTCGCTGTGTCTTTCTCTGTCAAATAAATAAATAAAATCTTTAAAAAAAAAAAAAAAAAAAAAAAAAAAGAAAATATTGACTATCCAATTCGTCGCAGGAAAAGTTCACCAATCCCTGGACTAGATGTTTTTTTGGTTTTTGTTTTGTTTTGTTTTTGTTTTTGAGAGATAGAGAGTGAGACCGAGAGAGATCACCGAGGGAGAGGAGGAGGGAGAAGGAGACTCGCCACTGAGCCGGGAGCCCGATGCGGGGCTCGATTCCAGGCCC
>NW_027809646.1:0-280 GCF_054177405.1 Leptonychotes weddellii | reverse complement strand
CACCGAGGCCAAGCCAGCCTATGGGAGGGTTTTGGCACAAAACCTAGCGTGTGTCTCCGCGGAAGGGTCCTGGCATTCTTTGGTCGGGGGTGGGCATGCAGGGGGAGGACACGGGCAGATCTTTCTGTGGCTTGTCCTTCTTTCCCGATGCCACCTCCAGCCTGAGCCCGCTGCACAGCACTTCTGTCCCGACACCCCTGGATGGAGAGTTCGGGGTTCTGCCCCCAGCATGGGCGTCGTGGCCGTCCTGCACCCTGGGTTCAGTGCAAGCTCCTGGATT
>NW_027809645.1:0-280 GCF_054177405.1 Leptonychotes weddellii | reverse complement strand
GCAGAATTTGAAATCTCTCCACTTTCATTCTCAAAAATACACCATGCAGTAATTATTCTTATGTGATATTAATTCAACTTTATAACTATAGAAGGTTTTATAATTGACTTAACATTTTTATGCCTACGTCTTTATTTTATTCTGACACTAGGAAATAGGCAGGGTCCGTAGAATGTCTATTGACTCCAGTTGAGAAACCAAGCCTCAGACACTCCATGCATTTCCGAACGTCACGGACGCAGTCTGGACATCACGGCTGCTCGCTCTGGGTCCTGCCCTC
>NW_027809644.1:0-280 GCF_054177405.1 Leptonychotes weddellii | reverse complement strand
GCTGAACACCTGCTGGGAAGAGTCCCAGGGACACCTCACTTCCCTTTGAATTCTGAAAGCGAACCCTTCAATGACAGCAACAGAAATGGACTCTAGCCAAAATTAGGTACAAAAGAAATGCATTGACAGGATAAAGAGGACTATGGAGCTGATCAGAAGGATGGAGAACTAGGTCCAGAAAACGGGCAGGAGCCATGGTACTGGGGGGAGGCAAGCAGCAGAGCGGGTCCCAGGAGTGGCCTGGCGGGGCTGTTACAGTTGGCAAACTGTCTTCACTGTG
>NW_027809643.1:0-2836 GCF_054177405.1 Leptonychotes weddellii | reverse complement strand
GCACCCCCAGATTTTCTTTAATAAAGTTTACCTCATTTGCTATATACCCTTAGGACAACTTCCAGAGATTTCAATGGTTGGTACATATATATCCATATATCTATAGATATATAGATAGATAGATATCTCACAAGTCATGGTTATTTCTCTGAGGAGTGGGACCATAGAGCTCCTCACATCACCATTCCAGGAGTGGAGCTCCTGAGGGTTCTCAAGAGGGGTTTTAAGCATGACCAAAAGATCCTTCTGCCTTTTAGGTGGAGAATGGATCAAAGGGAATTCAGAATGTAAGCAGATACATCAGTTAAGAGACAAACACAGTCATCCAAAAGAGACACAACACTGACTCAAGTGGTGGTGTGCAGATGGTGAAGTGGACGGGCACCAATGTATCTTTTGTTCACCATTGTAATTTCAGCATCTAGCGCTTAGTAGACAATAAATATTTGTTGAAGGAAAGATTGAATGACTACTGACAACTGTCAGCTTTGGAATTACATTTACACATTTGCTTTTTTTTTAAGATTTTATTTATTTATTTGAGAGAGAGAGTGAGAGAGAACATGAGCAGGGGTGGGGGGCAGAAGGAGAGGGAGAAGCAGAACTCCCTGCTGAGCAAGGAGCCCAATGCAGGGCTCGATCCCAGAACCCCAGGATCATGACCTGAACTGAAGGCAGACGCTTAACCAACTGAGCCACCAAGGCGCCCCTCATTTACACATTTTCAAGCCTCCCATCATTGACTTCTCTTTTACTCTGATTCTGGAATATGACAAGACTTGTTTTGTGGAAAGAGGTGAGAAGTTATGGTAGGAATTCTTATATATCAGGAAGTCTTTGTGTAAAGTTATGTGGGTCATTTCATCTGCAGCAGGAACTTCACAGAAGAGAGGGCATTTGATCAGGGCCTTCAAGGATAATGCTAACAATGCTATCAAGGAAAACAGGGAAAATCTCAGATTCTGTTGACTATTTATTTTAGAGGAAAGAAACATTTTAATTAGCAGAAAGCCTCTGGAATATTGGCTGCATTATAATCCTAATTAATTTATCTTTGTCCTTTCTTCAGTGTCCTTAAATGTAAATTAAAGAGGCAAGTGATCTGATCTGTACAGATCCAGCCAACCCTAACATTCTAAGAGTCTATGTACCTAAGAATGGAAATCTGCAAGGAATAAATTATGAAAGGAACAAAATGCTCTTCCTACCAGATGCTAAACTTGAACTAGGACCAATGGATTTATTTTGGTATGTTTTCTGCCTCTTGCCATTGAACTTCACACATGTGGAAGGGAGTTTAGATGAAAACAAGGAAAATACGGTTTTACTGAGCAAAAAAAAAACAAAACACATTATTTTGGTCATTGGCAGAGATTCTTAAAATTCAGCAACATCTAAATGAATAAACACTAGCCAAATCTACTGCCTTCTTCCTGTATTTGTTTGATTTCAAATAATAATTTTTACTTTCAATTGCTTTTAAAATATATTTTGGAAGTCAATTGATCCTTTGAAAATCTTATGGAATATATGGGCACCCTCTGACACATACAAAGCAAAATGCATGTATTCACAAAGTAATGCACAGAACTTGGAGAGGTTCCCCAAACTTTAAGGGCCCAGGGTTCCAGAGTAATTTTATAATGTGATTTACAATTTACAAAGGACATTTTTAAATCTTGACACTTGTAACTCTGTCAGTGAAGCAATATTAGCCCCATCTTACATATGAAGAAATTGGACCTCAGAGGAGTTTACTACTCAACTTTTTCCAGGAAGGCAAGAGAAAACAATAAAGCTGCTTTTCCCCCCAAAGTGTTGGTGGTCTCCCAAGGCAAGGAGGAGAGAAATCAAAGCCCAGGTTCTGCCCAAGATTAGTCCTCTAAGGGGAGACCCCTTCATCCCAAAGAAGATGGGGCACCAAAGGTTTGCAAGTTTCCCCACTTCAGGGACTACAATAAAATGGCCTTGTTTGCTGAGCCCCAGGTTGGGGAGGGAAAGACTGAAAAGTCGTAGCAAGTTACACTCAAATTTGCAGTCTACCTTCACATCATTGAATTTGGTTGGTCCCCCAAAATTGCAACTTCTGAATTTATTTTAAAATAGTCCTGAATTGGCAATGTCATTGAGCACATGGCAGAATCAAATGTATATACTCTCTAGAGGAAAGCACCTTCATCCTACACCACAAAGGATCACACATAATTTTTCAAATATATGAGCAGCACACAGATAAAAATAATCAAGCACACAGGCAAGGCACCATAAGTAAGATCCTTTAAAAACAGTAGGACGGGGGCGGAGCAAGATGGCGGAGGAGTAGGAGACCTGGATTTCGTCTCCTCTCAGGAATTCAGCTGGATAGGGATCAAACCATTCTGAACACCTATGAACTCAACAGGAGATCGAAGAAAAGAAGAGCAACAACTCTCTCATCAGAAAAGCGACCACTTTCTGGAAGGTAGGACGTGCGGAGAAGTGAATCCGAGGCGATATTCGGGAGGATAGACGGCGGGGGAGGGGCCTCCGTCGGCCGCTTCTGGCAAGTGATAGAACCACGGAGCACAAAATTGGAACTCTTAAAAGTCTGCTCCACTGAGGGACGTCACTCTGGTGGCTAAGCAGGGGGTAGAACCCTCCGGGACAGTGGGGTCTCAGGACCCTCGGGGTCACAGAAAGACCGGGGGTGCCTGAGTGCGGCAGAGCTCCCAGGTAACGGAGCAGGGAAGCCGGCTACAGAGGCGGAGCCCAGGCGCGGGCTTTCAGCTCGGGGTTGCCATAAACCGTGATCCGCGGCACAGTCGGGCCACTGCTCCTCCAGCAGGGACCCAACAAG
>NW_027809642.1:0-280 GCF_054177405.1 Leptonychotes weddellii | reverse complement strand
TTGTTCTCTCCTGCCCAGGCTCACGGGCTGCTCTGCCTTTGCTTCCAGACTCCAGCAGACACATGGCCTGAGGCCGTGCCGTAGCTGCTCATCCTTCCAAGTTCTGCTCCTTCCCTTCCCTCTGGCCTTTACTGCAAAGTTGCCCTGTTAGTGACGCTTTCCCTGTTCACCTGCTGTGGAGCCTTCCAGCTCCCCAGCCAGACCCAGACCCTTCACAGCCCACTTCCTGCCCACATTTTCTCCTTGGCACTTAACCTTCCCCAAAGGTGCTACCTGTCTC
>NW_027809641.1:0-280 GCF_054177405.1 Leptonychotes weddellii | reverse complement strand
GCACTGGGTGTTATGCACAAACAATGAATCATGGAACACTTCATCTAAAACTAATGATGTAATGTATGGGGATTAACATAAGAATAAAAAAAAAAAAGAATTCATAAAATTAAAAAAAATAAAATAAAATAAAAAATGAATTTCACCTACTCATTAAGATAGGACTTTTGGGGGCAATCATTTCTCTATTTTTGGGGGGAGAGCAAATATTTTTAGATATGTGAAAGCAACGAAACAGTATTTATTTACTTGAGTATATATTCATTAATTCTTTTTTTTT
>NW_027809640.1:0-280 GCF_054177405.1 Leptonychotes weddellii | reverse complement strand
GTACATCTTTATACACACAATGCCAGCTGCATTGGTCAGGGCTCTCCAGCAAGTGAGAGCCCATCGGATATCTGTGTGCCTAGGACTCCCACCCAAGGACGCACATTCGTAATATACACTCACACACAGGTGTCTCCATGCAAAGAGAGAGAAACCGTGCTAAAGAGGGAAACGGGGAAAGAGTGAGACAGAGATATGTATGTATGTATGTATGTATGTATTTTTAAAAAATTTTTATTGTTATGTTAACCTCCATACATTACATCATTAGTTTTAGATG
>NW_027809639.1:0-280 GCF_054177405.1 Leptonychotes weddellii | reverse complement strand
TGGGTGTGTGAATTACTGTAATAAGAAAGCCCCCTGATGAAATCCAAATCAAAACCCTAATGAGATACCACCTCACACCAGTCAGAATGTGTAAAATTAACAAGTCAGGAAACGACAGATGTTGGCGGGGATGCGGAGAAAGAGGAATCCTCCTACGCTGTTGGTGGGAATGCAAGCTGGTGCAGCCACTCTGGAAAACAGGATGGAGGTTCCTCAAAAAGTTGAAAATAGAGCTACCATATGATCCAGCAATTGCACTACTGGGTATTTACCCCAAAGA
>NW_027809638.1:0-280 GCF_054177405.1 Leptonychotes weddellii | reverse complement strand
AGGGCTCTGTACTCAGCGGGGAGTCTGCTTGAGGATTCTCTCTCTCCTCTCCCTCTGCCCTTCTTCCTGCTCATGCTCACGCTCTCTCTCGATATATAAATATATCTTTAAAAAATAAAATTAGGGCGCCTGGGTGGCTCAGTTGGTTAAGCGACTGCCTTCAGCTCAGGTCATGATCCCAGAGTCCTGGGATCTAGTCCCACATCGGGCTCCCGGCTTAGCAGGGAGCCTACTTCTCCCTCTGGCCCTCTCCCCTCTCATGCTGTTTCTCTCTCTCTCT
>NW_027809637.1:0-280 GCF_054177405.1 Leptonychotes weddellii | reverse complement strand
TTTTTTTTTTCTTAACATATATTGCATTATGGAACAAGGAGAACTTTAATACGCAGCTGGAGATAGAAAACATTACAAATGCACTGTAATACAGTTTGGTGGTTTCCAATAAACTATAAGGTCTACATGCCCAACAACTCCTGGATATACACCATAAAGAATCTATTAAATATGTACACCAGGAAACACATTCAAGAATGTTCATAGCATTGTTCAGATAGCAAGAACTTGGAATGAATCCAAAACTATTGACATTTGTTCTCAGTTTCAGTCTTTACCC
>NW_027809636.1:0-280 GCF_054177405.1 Leptonychotes weddellii | reverse complement strand
TTCTCCCTCTGACCCTCCCCCCTCTCATGTGCTCTCTCTCTCTCATTCTCTCTCTGTCTCAAATAAATAAATAAAATCTTTAAAAAAAAAAAACTTTATTTCTTGTAGAGCAGATTGTTTCTGAAACATTCCTCTTAAAAATGTTTTCATTTTTATTAACCAGTCTTCCTTCATCCAGGTAGTATTTATGGAGTATTTAGTTTGTGCCCAGCCTTGTGCCAGGTGCTGGGGAAACAGCAGGGAACAAAATGGGCATGGGCTCTTGCTTTATTAAACCCAC
>NW_027809635.1:0-280 GCF_054177405.1 Leptonychotes weddellii | reverse complement strand
CTGCCGAGCAGGGAGCCCGATGCGGGACTCGATCCCGGGACTCCAGGATCATGACCTGAGCCGAAGGCAGTCGCTCAACCAACTGAGCCACCCAGGCGCCCCGTACAGATCGTTTTTCTATTGTGATAGTTTCAGAATAATGCTTAATAATATTTTCTATGAAGGATAACTCAAGAGAACCTACAGTGATATGCAATGTATATAAAACCTGGTAAACACTTTCTCATTAAAAGAAAAAAGCTACCAAAAATCATTTGATTCCTTCATATCTGATTCAGAG
>NW_027809634.1:0-280 GCF_054177405.1 Leptonychotes weddellii | reverse complement strand
TGGACAGAAGGCTACACAAACTGTCGTACAACCATGGGACAGGACGTCATGGCACCGTAGCAAGGGATGGAGCTCGGACATGTGCTAGCACGTGGGTGGACCCTAAGACCGTGCTGCTGAGTGAAACGGGCCAGTCACAAAGGACACATACGACACTATTCCCTTTATATGACATGTCCATAACAGGCAAATCTATGGAGACATTAAGTAGACTGGTGGTTGGAAAGGGAGGGGGTTAAGCAAAGGGTACGGGGTTCTTTCTGGGGAGAGGGAAATGTCC
>NW_027809633.1:0-280 GCF_054177405.1 Leptonychotes weddellii | reverse complement strand
CACACCTGATTGGCTCAAATTTGGGTGAAAGGAGGTAAGAGCATCTGTTGAAAGGAAGAGGGAAAGACTAAATGTGGGGCCTGAAAAAGTTATATAAGTTTGGCATAGACACTATGAGAAGGAAGGATAAGGGCAAGAACTGACACAAAGTAAAGCACAGAAGGTCTGTATTACAGGCTCATGAAACCACTTTTAAAAAACTTCTAACACATTCTGCAATGCTGAGTGGCAAACAAAAGCCAAATCATGTCTCTGCACAGCTTAAAACTCTATAAGGGCT
>NW_027809632.1:0-2836 GCF_054177405.1 Leptonychotes weddellii | reverse complement strand
ACCAACTGAGCCACCCAGGCGCCCCTGAATTACGTTTTTTAAAAAGATATATTTAGGGCGCCTGGGTGGCTCAGTTGGTTAAGCGACTGCCTTCGGCTCGGGTCATGATCCTGGAGTCCCTGGATCGAGTCCCGCATCGGGCTCCCTGCTCGGCGGGGAGCCTGCTTCTCCCTCTGACCCTCCCCCCTCTCATGTGCTCTCTCTCTCTCATTCTCTCTGTCTCAAATAAATAAACAAAATCTTAAAAAAAAAAAAAAGATATATTTAACCTATCTTGCATTTCTGGGAAAAACCTCACTTCATCGTGATATATGATCCTTTTTATATGTTGTTGGATTTGAGTTGCTAAAATTTTGTTGAGAATTTCTGCATTTATGTTCATGAGGGATATTCTGTAATTTTCTCATAATATCTTTGTCTCCTTTTGGTATCAAGGTAATGTTTCTATAATTCTTATAGAATGAGTTGGGAAGTATTCCTTCCTCTTTAGTATTCTGGAAGTATTCAGTATTTTTTCCTCGAGTGTTTGGAAGATTTCACCAGCAAAGCAATCTGGTTCTGAGTTTCCTTTATGATGAGGTTATAAATTACAAATTCAGTTTCTTTAATAGATATACGGCTGTTGAGGCTATTTCTTTCTTCTTGAGTGAACTTTGGCAGTTTGTGGTTTTTAAGAAATTGGTTTATTTCTTTTTAAAAAATATTTATTTTTAGAGAGCGAGCCCTCATGCATTGCAGAAGTGGAGGGTAGGAGCAAAGGGAGAGGGAGAGAGAACTTTACTTTTTTGAGGGGAGGGCAGAGGAGAGGGAGAGAGGGAATCTTAAGCAGCCTCCACACCCAGCATGGAGCCCTGTGGGGGGTTCTGTCTCATGACCCTGAGATCCTGACCCGAGCTGAAATCAAGAGTTGGATGCTTAACCAACTGAGCCACCCAGGCACCCCTGAGAGAGAGAATCTTTTTTTTTTTTTAAGATTTTATTTATTTATTTGACAGAGAGAGACACAGCAAGAGCAGGAACACAAGCAGGGGGAGTGAGAGAGGGGGAAGCAGGCTTCCCACTGAGCAGGGAGCCCGACTTGGGGCTTGATCTTGGAACTCCAGAATCATGACCTGAGCCGAAGGCAGACGCTCAACCAACTGAGCCACCCAGGTGCCCCAGTATGCTGAAATTAAATCTTTAACCTTTATAGAGGGTTTTCTATTTGACTGCCAGGGACTCATAAGTCAGTATAAAAATATATGGGTTTCTTACTATAGGGGTGGTTTTCTGGTACCACCTTTCTTTGTTCCTTATGGGAAGTACAAGCCATTGAAATGTGGAACTACTCTTACTAATATAAGATTTAGGGGGCAGCTGGGTGGCTCAGTTGGTTAGGCGTCTGCCTTCAGCTCAGGTCATGATCCCAGCGTCCTGGCATTGAGTCCCGATCAGGCTCCCTGCTCAGTGGAGAGCCTGCTTCTTCCTCTGCCCCTCACCCTGCTTGTGCTCTCTCTCTCTTGCTCTCTCTCCCAAATAAATAAAATCTTAAAAAAATATGTAAGATTTAGGAAGGTGAGGAGGTGTTAGTAAACCTGGTAACTATTGCTTGTATATTATTTTATTTAATCCTTATAATACCCCTTCTTAGATTCACTCTGTTGTACTATTTAAGTTCTTATACTATTAATTTTGTTTTTATTGGTAAGAAGAATATGTTAAGTTTTGATCAGAGATAAATTATAATCCGTTTTGGTAGATACCTATTTGTAGATACTCATAAAGCAACTAAGATTAATTAAAAGACCTGTGTCCTTTTTGTGTTTTTTTTATTATAAATCATTTCATATTAAGGTTTTTCAGTTGTAAAATGGAGAATCCAGGTTCTCTTGTGTACATTGTACCCTCTTATCTGCAGAGCATATGTTCTAAGATCCTCAGTGGATGCCTGAAACTTGGATAGTAGTGAACAGTATATATACAGATGGTCCCCAACTTATGATGGTTCGATTTATAATTTTTTGACTTTATGATGTGAAAGCAATATGCCTTTAGTAGAAACCATACTTTGAATTTTGAATTTTGATCTTTTCCCAGGCTAGCTGTACATGGTATGATACCTCTTATGATGCTGGGCAGTGGCAGCCAGCTACAGCTCTTCAGTTAGCTATGTGATCCTGAGGGTAAACAGCTGATACTCTTACAGCCATTTTGTACCCATACAGCTGTTTTTTACTTTCAGTACAGTATTCAATAAGTTACATGAGCTATTCAATACTTTATTATAAAATAGACTTTGTGTTAGATTATTTTGCCCATGTGTAAGCTAATGTAAGTGTTCTGAGCACACTTAAGGTAGGTTAAGCTAAGCTATGGTGTTTAGTAGGTTAGGTGTATTAAATGCGTTTTTGACTTAAGATTTTTTTCAGTTTACAATAGGTTGAGATGTCACTCCATCATAAGTTGAGGAAGTTCTGTACTATATTTTTTCTTTTTTTTTTTTTTTAAAGATTTTATTTATTTATTCATGAGAGACAGAGAGAGAGAGAGAGGCAGAGGGAGAAGCAGGCTCCCAAGGAGCAGGAAGCCCGATGCGGGACTCGATCCCAGGACCCTGAGATCATGACCTGAGCCGAAGGCAGACACTTAACCATCTGAGCCACCCAGGCGCCCTGTACTATATTTTTTCTTGTATAGGTATATATATGATCAGTTTTATTTTTAAAAAGATTTTATTTGTGGGGCACCTGGGTGGCTCAGTTGGTTAAGCGACTGCCTTCGGCTCAGGTCATGATCCTGGAGTCCCGGGATCGAGTCCCGCATCAGGCTCCCTGCTCGGCAGGGAGTCTGCTTCTCC
>NW_027809631.1:0-280 GCF_054177405.1 Leptonychotes weddellii | reverse complement strand
TAGATCTTAAACGTCATCACAAGACAGGATTGTGTGAGGGGATGGAGGCATCAGCTAAAACGACCCTGGTAATCATGTTGCAATATATAAACCTATTAGTTCAACACTTTGTACATCTTAAGCTCACACAACGTTATTTCTGTCAATTATATCTCAAGAAAGCTGGGGCAGGGGAGTAGAAATTCAATTAAAAAAAAAACCCAAAATTGGGGCGCCTGGGTGGCTCAGTTGGTTAAGCGACTGCCTTCGGCTCAGGTCATGATCCTGGAGTCCCGGGATC
>NW_027809630.1:0-280 GCF_054177405.1 Leptonychotes weddellii | reverse complement strand
TTTTAGGCCAGATTTTCCAGCTTCACTCCCATTCCCTGATCCACACAGAATCCCTCCAACAAATTCCCCTTCTGGGTGATCTTTTTTTTTTTTTTTTAAAGATTTTATTTATTTATTTGAGAGAGAGAGAATGAGAGAGAGCACATGAGAGGGGGGAGGGTCAGAGGGAGAAGCAGACTCCCTGCTGAGCAGGGAGCCCGATGCGGGACTCGATCCCGGGACTCCAGGATCATGACCTGAGCCGAAGGCAGTCGCTTAACCAACTGAGCCACCCAGGCGC
>NW_027809629.1:0-280 GCF_054177405.1 Leptonychotes weddellii | reverse complement strand
TTCCTTCTGCCTAGAATGCCCTTTCCTCCATGATTCACTTGCTAATTTACTTCAGATCTTTTTATTATCATTATTATTTGACAGAGAGAGAGAGAGCGCGAGTAGGCAGAGCGACAGGCAGAGGGAGAGGGAGAAGCAAGCTCCCCGCTGAGCAGAGAGCCCCACAGAGGACAGACGGACATGGGGCTCGATCCCAGGACTCTGGGATCATGACCTGAGCCAAAGGCAGATGCTTCACCGACCGAGCCACCCAGATGCCCCTAATTTACTTCAGATCTTA
>NW_027809628.1:0-280 GCF_054177405.1 Leptonychotes weddellii | reverse complement strand
GGGGGCACAGCTGTCACGCATTTGAGAGAGCTAGCCATTCAAAATAGTAAAAATAAAGCCTATTTGTGTAATTTAAAGGCCTGTTCTTTCTTGAGGGTGTAAGATAGCCAGAGTTTCACCACATCAGTTCCCATTCCTGTGAAGTAGGTCACTGTTCACCTCCTTCCCACAGCCACGGGAAACCAGATGCCTGCAAAGTGGTTGTACTGTTAACCATTTAAATAAAGAATACTAATCAACTAGTCACTAGGTACGCTACTATTTCAAATGAAATCAGACT
>NW_027809627.1:0-280 GCF_054177405.1 Leptonychotes weddellii | reverse complement strand
TGCTCCATACAGATACATAGAACATAGCTCAGTTGATAGCTATTTCATGAATCAAAATGAATGAACCAAAACTATTTAATGTATTAAAAAAGAGATAGGAGAATGAGGATTTTTTTTTCATTTAAAATGGCAAGTGTTGATATTATTGGCAGGTTCGTTCCTTTTCAAGATATAAAATGCTACAAAACTTACAACAGACGAACAAAGGGAATGAATAGATAATTTACCCAAGATTAATAATAAAAATAAATATATATGAAGCAATATTTACCCAAACTGA
>NW_027809626.1:0-280 GCF_054177405.1 Leptonychotes weddellii | reverse complement strand
ATTATATGTAAACAATGAATCATGGAACACTACATCAAAAACTAATGATGTAATGTATGGTGACTAACATAATAATAAAAAAAATAAAATAAAATTCCCTAATTATTGATACACAAGACTACTTGGATGAATCTCAAGGACATTCTGCTGAGTGGGGGGGAAAAAAGCCAAATTCAAAAGGTTACATAATGGATGTTTCCATTTCTATAATATTCTCAAAATTGAGAAATTATAGAAATGGAAACTAGATTAGTGTTTTCCAAGGAGTGGGGTGAGAAGT
>NW_027809625.1:0-280 GCF_054177405.1 Leptonychotes weddellii | reverse complement strand
GAGGGAGAAGCAGGCTCCCCACTGAGCAGGGAGCCCGATGCGGGGCTCGATCCCAGGACCCTGAGATCGTGACCTGAGCCGAAGGCAGACGCCCAGTCGACTGAGCCACCCAAGTACCCCACAGGGACTCATCTGAATCCCAAAGCAGCCATCTGAGGGGAGGCGGTGCCCCAGCATCTTGTGCCTCCCAAAAGCAAAATGAGAAAGTGCCACAGAGATGAAGGGAACCCCTCAAATTCATCATAGCACGAGGAACAAGGGCACATCGTAAAGCGCACGG
>NW_027809624.1:0-280 GCF_054177405.1 Leptonychotes weddellii | reverse complement strand
CTTAAGGCAAGAGTGTTTTGCTTTTTTTTTTAAAGATTTTATTTACTTATGTGTCAGAGAGAGTGTGTACAAACAGGGGGAGTGGCAGGCAGAGGGAAAAGGCGGCTCCCCGTCAAACAAGGAGCCTGATGTGGGGCTTGATCCCGGGACCCTGGGATCATGACCTGAGCCAAAGGCAGCACTTAACTGTATGAGCCACGCAGGAGTCCCAACAGTGTTTTGCTTTTTTATTCCCTCCAAAGTATTTGCAGTTAAATACATTCTCCCCCCCCTTTTTTTT
>NW_027809623.1:0-280 GCF_054177405.1 Leptonychotes weddellii | reverse complement strand
TTATTGTTCCTTTTAGATTTCATTCTCCCCCAAGAGTGTTAGGTTTTTGTTTTTTTCTTTATAAAGGTTTTTTTTTTTTTTAAGATTTTATTTATTTATTTGAGACAGAGAGAATGAGATACAGAGAGCATGAGAGGGAGGAGGGTCAGAGGGAGAAGCAGACTCCCTGCCGAGCAGGGAGCCCGATGCGGGACTCGATGCAGGGACTCCAGGATCATGACCTGAGCCGAAGGCAGTCGCTTAACCAACTGAGCCACCCAGGCGCCCTATAAAGGTTTTT
>NW_027809622.1:0-280 GCF_054177405.1 Leptonychotes weddellii | reverse complement strand
TTGGTGAATATTATGGCCTGAATGCATTCCCCTCCCCCATTCATATGTTGAAACCTAATCCCCAATATGATGCTATGTAGAGGTAGGGGCTTTAGGAGGTGAGGGCAGGATTGGTGCCCTTATAAAAGTGGCCCCAGATGCAGCCACTCTGGAAAACAGTATGGAGGTTCTTCAAAAAGTTGAAAATAGAGCTACCATATGATCCAGCAATTGCACTACTAGGTATTTACTCCAAAGATACAAATGTAGGGATCCGAAGGGGTACATGCACCCCGATGTT
>NW_027809621.1:0-2837 GCF_054177405.1 Leptonychotes weddellii | reverse complement strand
GCTCTGCGGCTCTATCACTTGCCAGAAGCGGCCGACGGAGGCCCCTCCCCCGCCGTCTATCCTCCTGAATATCGCCTGGGATTCACTTCTCCGCACGTCCTACCTTCCAGAAAGTGGTCGCTTTTCTGTTCAGAGAGTTGTTGCTATTCCTTTCTTCGATCTCCTGTTGGGTTTGTAGGTGTTCAGAATGGTTTGATCCCTATCCAGCTGAATTCCTGAGAGGAGACGAAATCCAGGTCTCCTACTCCTCCGCCATCTTGCTCCGCCCCCCTAATTTCTGTCTTTATCGCGGTGGTTTATGTTTCTCTGCAGTATATTGGGCAAATAATGATTCAGATGAGAAGCATAACAATGAATGGATGAAACAATTCTGGTGGTTTTCAACATTAAGAACATTAAAATTTATTCAACATTATCCACAGACCTGAGACTTAATGGTTGTGCTTTTACATGAAGACTTAACAGATTTTGTCACCTATGTTCTTTGAAGATGCTGCTATTGCATAAAGGTGGAAGAGTAGAGAGGAGAAACGAAGTAATGGGAGAAGACAAATGAATCTATGTGAGTCCTGCAATGTCTAGGACAAACATCTGGAAACTGATTTCCAGTGATAGAAACTGTTGTAATAAAATACAGAGCAACAGCCTTAACACTACTCCACGCATAACTTTTTTTTAAAACCCAGTTTACTATCTGTCTGATCTTGGGTAAGTTATTTAACCTTTAGGCATCTCAGTTTCCCCATCCATCAAACAAAGAAAATAAAAATATATCTCCATAGGACTGTTGGAAAGATTATATAAGATGATGCATATAAAATTCTAAGCACATTCTAGTTTCCAAGAAATGTTCCACAATGCCTGTATTTGGGGACCAATGTTCATTGAAATGGCAAATGACTTTTATGAGGAAACACAGTTGAATGAGCTGTGTGTATTTTTAGAAGCATGATTTTGGCAATTCAAACTGAGATAAGTCATCAAATGGCTACATATAAGTAGTGAAACCAGCAATCCAGCAAACCACAAAGCTCTCAGAAAAATATCTGGGACGTTTCCAGAGGGCACAATTATTACTCAGTGGTTTTATATTTCTGTTGAAACCGATCTATTTTGGCAACTTCCCCAAATGCAACCTTAAAATGTGTTGTGAGTTTTAACCTGGATAAAAACAGTTTTATTGTTCTTGAATGTATAAACACTTCAAGAACATTTGAAAATTTTATCACTTAGCTCCTTTAAATGTGTCATACTTTTTTATACAGTCAAGTCAATGCATGGATGGTGAATTTTTTGGTGCATTCTATAATCTTTTTATTCTTCAGTGAAAGATTATTTGAAAGCTGAAGGATTACAGAGGGATAACCAAGTGGTTCTTTTACTAAATAACAGGAGAATAGTTCACAGGAACCAGGATTAGTATGTGGAAACATTCTCACCACATTTTCACTGTGTTTCCTCAGAGATATAACATGTAAACCAGGGTATTATTTAAAGTATAAAAAATGATTACAGAAGTGATTTATGAGAAATTAATCCATCATGCAACACTGTACATGACATTCAATCTAATCATACCATTAAATAGGTGATTTTTAATACTGCTTGTATCTGAAATTCACTTCCAAGTTATGCCTTAATGAGGATTTAGAAAAAATTATGGTCTGTTGTTATGGCAATATTAAAACAACAATCACAACAACAACAACTACATCTATAAAAGCAATAACAACAGCTGCTATTATTTATTGGGCACTTAGTGTCAGTCAATTTGCTAGGCACTCAATGTGCACTGTATCATTTTTCACCACAACACATCAGGATGACAGAGCATAGTAGGATGAGGAACTGGGAGCAGAAAAATTAAAGAATATGCCACAGGTCACAGAGGTAATTTGCTCTTCTCTGATTTCAAACCAAGTTGATTCGATTACAAACACATATCTTTACCACAATTTGATACATCTCTATTAATGAAGAAAATGAGTTCAGAATCATGAAACAGGACATGGGGGAGGGAGGGGGTAACTGGGTGATGGGCACCAAGGAGGGCACTTGATGTAATGAGCACTGGGTATGATACAAAACTGATGAATTCTACCTTTGAAACTAATAATACACTCTATGTTAATGAATTGAATTTAAATAAAATAAAATTAAAAAAGAATCTATGAAACAGCATCTTCACAAAATATCTTAAGACTTCTTAAAAATAAAATAAAAATGTATATATAATTTGTCTATAACTGTGTAGTGATGGGTGTTAAGTAGACTACTGTGATCATTTTACATTATCGCGAATCATTATGTTGTATGCAGGTGGTGTACACGTGAAACTAATATAATGTTATATTACAATTACATCTCAATTAAAATAAAAATAATAAAAAAATTATTAGGGTAAATTATAGCTCAGGTTCACTTTAAAAAGTTATTGAACATTCTTTTTTTTAAGCTTTATTTTTTTTATGTTCAGTTAGCCACTGTATAGTACATCATCAGTTTTTGATGTAGTGTTCAATGATTCCTTCTAACCCAAATCTCCTTAGTCACTTGGGAAGGATTTCAATTTCAAACGGCAACTGTATTGCAAGTTGTCTTATGCCAAGTATATGAGTCCATTTAAAGAAAGCTAAAAGGTGGGGTGGGAGGGATGGGGTGACTGGGTGATAGACACTGGGGAGGGTATGTGCTCTGGTAAGCGCTGTGAATTGTGCAAGACTGTTGAATCTCAGATCTGTACCTCTGAAACAAATAATGCAATATATGTTAAGAAAAAAAAAAGAAGAAGAAGAAGGTAGCGGGAGGGGAAGAATGAAGCGGGGGAAATCAGAGGG
>NW_027809620.1:0-280 GCF_054177405.1 Leptonychotes weddellii | reverse complement strand
GCTGAACACCTGCTGGGAAGAGTCCCAGGGACACCTCACTTCCCTTTGAATTCTGAAAGCGAACCCTTCAATGACAGCAATAGAAATGGACTCTAGCCAAAATTAGGTACAAAAGAAATGCATTGACAGGATAAAGAGGACTATGGAGCTGATCAGAAGGATGGAGAACTAGGTCCAGAAAACGGGCAGGAGCCATGGTACTGGGGGGAGGCAAGCAGCAGAGCGGGTCCCAGGAGTGGCCTGGCGGGGCTGTTACAGTTGGCAAACTGTCTTCACTGTG
>NW_027809619.1:0-280 GCF_054177405.1 Leptonychotes weddellii | reverse complement strand
TTTTTTTTTTCTTAACATATATTGCATTATGGAACAAGGAGAACTTTAATACGCAGCTGGAGATAGAAAACATTACAAATACACTGTAATACAGTTTGGTGGTTTCCAATAAACTATAAGGTCTACATGCCCAACAACTCCTGGATATACACCATAAAGAATCTATTAAATATGTACACCAGGAAACACATTCAAGAATGTTCATAGCATTGTTCAGATAGCAAGAACTTGGAATGAATCCAAAACTATTGACATTTGTTCTCAGTTTCAGTCTTTACCC
>NW_027809618.1:0-280 GCF_054177405.1 Leptonychotes weddellii | reverse complement strand
CACACCTGATTGGCTCAAATTTGGGTGAAAGGAGGTAAGAGCATCTGTTGAAAGGAAGAGGGAAAGACTAAATGTGGGGCTTGAAAAAGTTATATAAGTTTGGCATAGACACTATGAGAAGGAAGGATAAGGGCAAGAACTGACACAAAGTAAAGCACAGAAGGTCTGTATTACAGGCTCATGAAACCACTTTTAAAAAACTTCTAACACATTCTGCAATGCTGAGTGGCAAACAAAAGCCAAATCATGTCTCTGCACAGCTTAAAACTCTATAAGGGCT
>NW_027809617.1:0-280 GCF_054177405.1 Leptonychotes weddellii | reverse complement strand
TTCTCCCTCTGACCCTCCTCCCTCTCATGCTCTCTGTCTCTCATTCTCTCTGTCTCAAATAAATAAAAATAAAAATCTTTTAAAAAAAAAAAAAGAAATTTCTGGGTCAGAGGGAAAACACATTTAAAATTTTGATATATCTTGCCAAATTACTCTTTTCTCTGATTTGCCTATCAAAGTTTTGTTGTTGAGAGCAACCTTGAATGCTCTCAGCAAAGTGAAACTTTTGTCTCTATACTACAAAAAGCTTTCCCAGTGTCTAATAATTATCATATACATT
>NW_027809616.1:0-280 GCF_054177405.1 Leptonychotes weddellii | reverse complement strand
GCAAAGACTATCACCAGAGCTAAAGAAAGTCATTTTGATAATGGGATAAACTCATCAGAAGGAAATAACCATAAACATTTATGTACCTAATAACACAGATTCAAAATTCATGAAGAAAAACTGGTAGAACTGTAAGGTATAATAGACAAATCTACAGTTACAGTTGAAGATTTCGGTACCCTTTTCTCATTAATTGATATACTAGACAGAAAATTAGTAAGAATATATAAGATTTGAATAAAACTGTCAACTTGACCTAATCTGGCATTTATAGAACACT
>NW_027809615.1:0-280 GCF_054177405.1 Leptonychotes weddellii | reverse complement strand
GAGGAACTTTCATACTGTTCTGCACTGTGGCTGCACCAGCTTGCTTTCCCACCAGCAGTGCACGAGGGTCCTTTTTCTCCATATCCTTGCCAACACTTGTTATTTCTTGTCTTTTTTACTCAAAGGGTTCTTTGTATATTTTGGATAACAGTCAGATATGTCTTTGCAAATATTTTCTCCCCAGTCTGTGGCTTGTCTTCTAACTTGATACTATCTTTCACAGACAGAAGTTCTCAATTTAATAAAGTCCAGCTTATTGATTCTTTATTACATGGATCAT
>NW_027809614.1:0-280 GCF_054177405.1 Leptonychotes weddellii | reverse complement strand
GAGCCGAAGGCAGACGCTTAACGACTGAGCCACCCAGGCGCCCCTGGAAGAGTGTTTTTAGATGGTTCTTTAGCTGTCTTCTTTTTTAAAGATTTTATTTATTTATTTGACAGAGAGAGACACAGCGAGAGAGAGAACACAACCAGGGGGAGTGGGAGAGGAAGAAGCAGGCTTCCGGCTGAGCAGAAAGCCTGATGTGGGGCTTGATCCCAGGACTCTGGGATCATGACCTGAGCCGAAGGCAGACGCTTAACGACTGAGCCACCCAGGCGCCTCCCCT
>NW_027809613.1:0-280 GCF_054177405.1 Leptonychotes weddellii | reverse complement strand
TGTTCCCTCTCCCGCTGTCTTTGTCAAGTAAATAAAACCTGTAAAAAAAAAGAAAAAAGTGATTTCACTGTCTGAACTTCAAATGCCTCCTCTGCTTTACCTGACTACCTTACGTTACAACCAGTTTTCATGATGCTGGCAGGCCAGGTTTGAGGACCTGGAGAGGGGGTCCCATGGGGCTAGCCAAGAGGGCCCTTACATTCATGTAGGGTGGAAATCAAATGTGAGCCAGAAGGAAGTGACAAGCAAAGTTTAGTGAATGAGACACGCAGGGACAGAG
>NW_027809612.1:0-280 GCF_054177405.1 Leptonychotes weddellii | reverse complement strand
CCTTGTTCTCACGAACCCCGTAGTACTGGTTCCAGCAAGGTAACTTTCTTTCATTTTCCCAGCAGTCTCTGACTCCTTTATTTTTTTTTTTTAAAGATTTTTATTTATTTGACAGAGAGAGACACAGCGAGAGAGGGAACACAAGCAGGGGGAGTAGGAGAGGGAGAAGCAGGCTCCCCGCAGAGCAGGGAGCCGGACATGGGGCTCGATCCCAGGACCCTGGGATCATGACCCGAGCCGAAGGCAGACGCTCAACGACTGAGCCACCCAGGCGCCCCAT
>NW_027809611.1:0-280 GCF_054177405.1 Leptonychotes weddellii | reverse complement strand
GGGAAATTATTTCCCTAAGCACAGATGCTGAGTGCCAGAACTGATTAATAGTGGAGCCCAGAACCAGCAAAATGAGCAGCCTTGTGGGATGAGAGAATCAGAGAGCTTACCAGTATTAAACATTTGATTAAATGAAATACTTTGAGACCACTGAGCAAACCTCAACTTTCTTTTCATTTTCAATACCCGTTTTTTTTTTCTTTTTTTTTTTATTCTTATGTTAATCCCCATACATTACATCATTAGTTCTAGATGAAGTGTTCCATGATTCATTGTTCGT
>NW_027809610.1:0-2837 GCF_054177405.1 Leptonychotes weddellii | reverse complement strand
GGTGGCTCAGTTGGTTAAGCGACTGCCTTCGGCTCAGGTCATGATCCTGGAGTCCCGGGATCGAGTCCCGCATCGGGCTCCCTGCTCGGCAGGGAGCCTGCTTCTCCCTCTGACCCTCCCCCCTCTCATGTGCTCTCTGTCTCTCTCATTCTCTCTGTCTCAAATAAATAAATAAAATCTTTAAAAAAAAAAAAAAGAAGAAATAGGGTCCCCTACTTCTCCGCCATCTTCCCCCCCTCCCCAAATTTCCCTGTTCTTATAAAGGCATTAATCACATTGGAGGAAGAGTCCACCCTACTCCAGTATGACATCATATTAGCTAATTCCATCTGCAATGACCCTATTTCCATAGCAAGTCACATGTACAGAGACCAAGGGTTAGGACTTCATCATTTCTTTTGGGTGAAAACCATTCAATCTGTAATAATACTTAAGGAAAGAAGTGATTTTAAAAACTGTCAAATTAAGAACTCTATTTTCATGAGTCTAGCATTTTCCCTAGTCATATGAATCCTTGAATCAACCTAACATGAAATCAGCCCCTCTTCTCCCTCACTTCAGACTCCCTCGTTTCTTACCTTTAAGGCTATAGGCTTCCCTCAGACTACATAAACTTCTGATAGCTACCTTGCATCACACATTCTTTGGATGATTCCTTTGTTTGGCTTGTGCTTGGATATTTTTGTCCAAATTATTCACTTGGTGGGATGAATTACTAACGCAGTCATAGTGCTGTGTGATTTGCCAATGTCTCAGAATAGATTTTTTATGGATAGATTTTTATTCATCATGAAAATAGTAATTTACAGAACCTCAGACGATATAAAAATTGACTAATTTTCTGAACTATATAAAAAGCTCCAACATAGTCATATTTATTAGGTTTGGAATATATTATACACTCATATGCAGACTGTAGGGGATATTATTG
Source organism: Leptonychotes weddellii (assembly GCF_054177405.1). Taxonomy (NCBI): domain Eukaryota; kingdom Metazoa; phylum Chordata; class Mammalia; order Carnivora; family Phocidae; genus Leptonychotes; species Leptonychotes weddellii. The sequence continues at coordinate 1,906 of NW_027809610.1, read as the reverse complement.
GTAAAAATAAAGCTCAGCAAATCACAATGTTGCTACAAAGCAGTTTCTGTATCTATAAAATTTCCTGCTGTCTTTCATTCTTTGATATCATTTTCTTATTCACTGTTTGTATATGTTGTGGAATAGATGTACATCTATTTATAGCTTCTATAAATTTTCCATATTTATGTAACTTTAGTAGACACTGCTGAGCAGTAGCTCAGATAATTTTTGTTTGTACTAAGACAAATTTCAAAACTAATTCTGGAATATTTGAGATTATTATCTCAAGAAAATAAACTATTTAAGGAAAATATTTCTATTTTCTTATGTTCAAGGTTTTTTTTTTTTTTAGTTTGTCAAGCCATTTTTTTAAATTTTATTTTATTATGTTATGTTAATCACCATACATTACATCACTAGTTTTTGATGTAGTGTTCCATGATTCATTGTTTGCATATAACACCCAGTGCTCCATTCAATACATGTCCTTTTTAATACCCATCACCAGACTAACCCATCCCCCCAAGCCCCTCCCCTCTGGAACCCTCAGTTTGTTTCTCAGAGTCCATAGTCTTTCATGGTTCATCTCCCCCTCTGATTCCCCCCATTCATTTTTCCCTTCCTAATATCTTCTCTCTCTCTCTTTCTTTTTTTTTTTTTAAATAACATATAATGTATTACTTGTTTCAGAGGTACAGGTCTGGGATTCATCAGTCTTATACAATTCACAGTGCTCACCATAGAACATACCCTCCTCAATGCCTATCACTCAGCCACCCCATCCCTTCCACCCCCCCACCACTCCAGCAACCCTCAGTTTGTTTCCTGAGATTAAGAATTCCTCATATCACTGAGATCATATGATACATGTCTTTCTCTGCTTGACTTATTTCACTTAGCATAATACCCCCAGTTCCAACCACGTCATTGCAAATGGCAAGATTTCAGTTTTTTTGATGTCTGCATAATATTCCATTGTGTGTATATATATATATATATACCACATCTTCTTTATCCATTCATCTGTTGATGGACATCTTGGCTCTTTCCATAGTTTGGCTATTGTAGACATTGCTGCTATAAACATTGGGGTGCACTTACCCCTTCGGATCACTACATTTGTATCTTCGGGGTATATACCCAGTAGTGCAAATGTTGGGTTGTACGGTAGCTCTATTTTCAACTTTTTGAGGAATCTCCATACTGTTTTCCAGAGTGGCTGCACCAGCTTGCATTCCCACCAACAGTGTAGGAGGGCTCCCCTTTCTCCACATCCACGCCAACATCTGTTGTTTCCTGACTTAACTAATTTTAGCCATTCTGATGGGTTTGAGGTGGTATCTCATTGAGGTTTTTATTTGGATTTCCCTGATGCCAAACGATGTTGAGCATTTTTTCATGTGTCTGTTGGCCATTTGGTTGTCTTCTTTGGAGAAATGTCTGTTCATGTCTTCTGCCCATTTCTTGAGTGGATTAGTTGTTCTTTGGGTGTTGAGTTTGATAAGTTCTTTAAAGATTTTGGATACTAGCCCTTTATCTGATATGTCATTTGCAAATATCTTCTCCCATTCTGTCGGTTGTCTTTTGGTTTTGTTGACTGTTTCCTTTGCTGTGCAAAAGCTTTTTATCTTGATGAAGTCCCAATAGTTCATTTTTGCCCTTGCTTCTCTTGCCTTTGGTGATGTTTCTAGGAAGAAGTTGCTGTGGCTGAGGTCTAAGAGGTTGCTGCCTGTGTTCTCCTTTAGGATTTTGTTGGACTCCTGTCTCACTTTTAGGTCTTTCAACCATTTTGAGTCTATTTTTGTGTGTGGTGTGAGTAAATGGTCCAGTTTCATTCTTCTGCATGTGGCTGTCCAATTTTCCCAACACCATTTGTTGAAGAGACTGTCTTTTTTCCATTGACATTCTTTCCTGCTTTGTCTGG
>NW_027809609.1:0-280 GCF_054177405.1 Leptonychotes weddellii | reverse complement strand
ATTTTTCTCATCCTCTTATTCATGGTTTCTTTCTCCCATTTTTTTTAAAGATTTTATTTATTTGTCCGAGAGAGAGAGAGAGAGAGAGAGAGAGAACACAAGTAGGGGGTGGGGCAGGCAGAGGGAGAAACAGACTCCCAGCTGAACAAGGAGCCCGATAATGGAACTTGATCCCAGGACCCGGGATCATGACCTGAGCCGAAGGAGGATGCCCAGCCGACTGAGCCACCCAGACATCCCAACTTTCTCCCATTTTGAAAGCCATTCATTCATCACGGAT
>NW_027809608.1:0-280 GCF_054177405.1 Leptonychotes weddellii | reverse complement strand
TTTTTTTTTTTTTTAAAGATTTTATTTATTTATTTGAGAGAAAGAGAATGAGAGACAGAGAGCACGAGAGGGAAGAGGGCAGAGGGAGAAGCAGACCCCCCGCTGAGCAGGGAGCCCGATGTGGGACTCGATCCCGATGTGGGACTCGATCCCGGGACTCCAGGATCATGACCTGAGCTGAAGGCAGTCGCTTAACCAACTGAGCCACCCAGGCGCCCTTATAGTCTCTTAAATCTAGACAACACACTGGGGGTGTTGGTGGGGAGGTGGGCTGGGAGAT
>NW_027809607.1:0-280 GCF_054177405.1 Leptonychotes weddellii | reverse complement strand
GGGTGTTATGCACAAACAATGAATCATGGAACACTTCATCTAGAACTAATGATGTAATGTATGGGGATTAACATAAGAATTAAAAAAAAAAAAGTCCCTGAGGCAGGAAAAGACAGCAAGAAGGCTTGTGTGGTTGGAGTGGGTTGAGTGAACAAGGCACCAGAGAAAATAAAGCTGGGGTGCAAGTGGGTGGGGACGGTGTAGGGTGTGTGTTTCTGAGAAGAGGTTTTGGCTTTGATTCAGAATGAAATGAAAGGTTTTGAGAAGAGAAATAGCATAG
>NW_027809606.1:0-280 GCF_054177405.1 Leptonychotes weddellii | reverse complement strand
GGTAGGTGTTGAGGGCACGTTCTGCATGGAGCACTGGGTGTTGTGCACGAACAATGAATCATGGAACACTTCATCTAGAACTAATGATGTAAGGTATGGGGATTAACATAAGAATAAAAAAAAAATTATATCTAGACTACTGATTCAGAGCATAGAGGATTTTTTAGGGCAGTGAAACTCTTCTGTAAAATAGTAGATACACGTAATTATACATTTGTCAAAATCCATGGAATGTACAAGAGTGAAATGTAATATAAATTATGGACTTTTGAGTGATGGT
>NW_027809605.1:0-280 GCF_054177405.1 Leptonychotes weddellii | reverse complement strand
GAGGGAGAAGCAGGCTCCCCACTGAGCAGGGAGCCCGATGCGGGGCTCGATCCCAGGACCCTGAGATCGTGACCTGAGCCAAAGGCAGACGCCCAGTCGACTGAGCCACCCAAGTACCCCACAGGGACTCATCTGAATCCCAAAGCAGCCATCTGAGGGGAGGCGGTGCCCCAGCATCTTGTGCCTCCCAAAAGCAAAATGAGAAAGTGCCACAGAGATGAAGGGAACCCCTCAAATTCATCATAGCACGAGGAACAAGGGCACATCGTAAAGCGCACGG
>NW_027809604.1:0-280 GCF_054177405.1 Leptonychotes weddellii | reverse complement strand
TAATATTTCAGTGGCCCATAGAGTGACAGCCCTAAGACTGTCTATGCATGAGCTATTATGACAATTCCTTTTTATCAAGTCATTCATATTTTTAAAAAAGATTTTATTTATTTATTTGACAAGAGACATAGCAAGAGAGGGAACACAAGCAGGGGGAGTGGGAGAGGGAGAAGCAGGCTTCCCGCTGAGCAGGGAGCCCGATGCGGGGCTCGATCCCAGGACCCTGGGATCATGACTTGAGCCGAAGGCAGATGCTGAATGACTGAGCCACCCAGGTGCC
>NW_027809603.1:0-280 GCF_054177405.1 Leptonychotes weddellii | reverse complement strand
GGTCTCAGGACCCTCAGGGTCACAGGGAGACCGGGGGTGCCAAACAGTGGCAGAGCAACCAGGTATTGGAGCAGGGAAGGTGGCTGCAGAGACAGAGCCAAGGAGTGGGCTCTCAGCTCGGGGTTGCCATAAACCGTGATCCATGGCACAGTCGGGCCACTGCTCTTCCAGCAGGGACCCAACAAGCAGCAGATCCAGGGAGACTCCCCTTCCTCCCCTGGGAGGAGCAGCACGGGAGCGCACCGCAGGGATCTTCTGGGTTTGGAGACCCCACATGGGG
>NW_027809602.1:0-280 GCF_054177405.1 Leptonychotes weddellii | reverse complement strand
TATAGTTCTATTAATACAGGATTCCTTGTGGCTCCCACGGACGAAACCCCATGTGGAATTCCACCCAAACAGGCCCTGTTCCACATCATCACTATTGAATTTTGGAAGCCAATGGTTCAATTTCATCTTGCTGACTTTGTGCTATTCTGTGAGCTTGTCAAAATCCTTTTGAACGTGGAGAGTCTCAGCTGCCCCACCAGCGTTCCCTGCCAGCTTTGTGTCATCTGCAAATCGAAGAAACCTGCCTTCTGTGTCTTCATCCAAATCATTGATAAAAACC
>NW_027809601.1:0-280 GCF_054177405.1 Leptonychotes weddellii | reverse complement strand
GGAACACTTCATCTAAAACTAATGATGTAATGTATGGGGATTAACATAAGAATTAAAAAAAAAACTAAGTCTTATAAAAATAAAAAAATTAAAAAAAAAAAACAGATGTTGGTTTTCTTCAACCTTTGTATTCAAATTGATTCATAGCTTGAAAGAAAAGAATTAGAAAGCCAAATTGAAAGAATAGCCTTCTCATAAACCCGTGACTAAGCAGCTGCTGCCAGCGAGCAGAGAGAGAAACCAGGTCACCAGGGCACCGCGGCGGCAGGACCGTGATGGC
>NW_027809600.1:0-280 GCF_054177405.1 Leptonychotes weddellii | reverse complement strand
TCTTCTTGAGATTGGATAATCTCAACTCTTTTAGTATTTTCAATGAACTCTTACTATCTATGTAACATTGTAGCATTTTCGGAGCTCTTTGTATTTTCCATATTCCAAATTCCATTTCCATGTTTATAAGCCCAGCTTTAGTCCCCCATCTTTTAAATTTCAAACCTACCAAAGTTGAAACAGTAGTACAAGGATACCAGTCTACCCTTTACCAACATTCGCTAATTTTAATCCTTTTTTAAGTACAGGTCAAAAATGCGTCCCATATCACCAAATGTAT
>NW_027809599.1:0-2837 GCF_054177405.1 Leptonychotes weddellii | reverse complement strand
CTGGGATCATGACCTGAGCCGAAGGCAGACGCTTAACCGACTGAGCCACCCAAGCACCCCTAGTAGACATATTTTTTAAAAGTAAAAAGAAACTGGTTATATTAACTTTAATAATATATTTTATTTAACCTAGCATATCCAAAATGTTATCACTTCAACATGTAATCAGTATTTTAAAATTATTAATGAGATATTTTACATTCTTTCTTCCATACTCAGTCTTCAAAATCGAATGGCTCTTCTGCACCTATAGCACATCTAAATATAGACACTGAATTTTCATCAGAAATAGCTGATCTGTATTTAGATTCCATAAATTCACAGGTGAAAAAGTAGATTCATATACCCCAGTTGTTCCAAACATACTTAAAAGCTTTCCGGTAACTGAGCAGGGTAATGGTTTTTAATTTACGTTTAAACTAATTAAAATTAAATTTAAAACTCACTTCCTCAGTTTCACTGGTCACAGTTCAGGCGCAAGATAGCCACACGGGGCTAGCAGCTACCATGATCGATCCTAACAAGGACAGGCATGCACTGCCCTGTGCCTTCCCTCTTCCCACTGACTGGGAGACGGTAACAGCTGGAAGTCCAACTTGGACCAGAGATGGAAGCCACGTGTTAGTGTTGGCAAAACCACCCCTCCCCACCTGTAGACAGTTATGTGAGAAAGAAAGAAACTTCCATTCTATTGAAGCCTCTGTCTTTTTAGGTCCCCTTTGTTGCGACAGCTGAGCCTCTACCCTCATACATCCACAGGAGAATTTCCAGTACCTCCCCGTCCTAGTTTCACTTCTAAAAACATTTATTATTATTAATAATGCCATCAGTACTAGTATGTCTCAGCTTATATTTTCCTTGGGGCATTACACCAAGCACTCCTCAATATCTCAGCCTGTTATGTCAGCAAATTTTCAACTTTGGACTCCAGTGGGAGCTCAGGGTGGGCGGAGATTGCCTGGCTCAGGCTCCACCACTCTGAGGGTTAAGTGTATGCATCGACTTGACTGGGCCTCAAGATGCCAGACATTTGGTCAAGCATTATTCTGAGTGTGACATTCGGCAAGGGTGTTTCTGGATGAGATTAACATTTGAATCAGTAGACTGAGAAAAGTAGGTTGTCCTCCTAATGTTGGTGGGCCTCATCCAATCAGTTGAAGGCCTGGCTAGAGAAAAGGGCTGACCAGAAAAGAGGGAATTCCTCCTGCCTGCCTGACCTGGGACACTGGTTCTTTCCTGTCTTCAGACTCTGAAACATTAGCTCTTTCTTTTTTTTTTTTTAAGGATTTTATTTATTTATTTGTCTGAGAGAGAGAGAGCACAAGCAGGAAGAGCGGCCCACAGAGGGAGAAGCAGGCTCCCTGCTGAGCAAGGAGCCCGATGTGGGACTCGATCCCAGGACCCTGGGATCATGACCTGAGCCGAAGGCAGACGCTTAACTGACTGAGCCACCCAGGCGTCCCACATTGGCTCTTTCTGGGTCTCAAGCCTCCCAGCAGCATTAGCTTTACTGGATCTCCAGCTTACCGACTGATTATAGGGGCTTGTCAGGCTCTGTAATCATGTGAGTCGGTTATTCGTTATAATAAATCAGTCTCTCTGTCTCTCTGAGAGAGGGTTCCATTCCCTCCTGCTTCATCTGGAAGACACGTCTCTTCATTGTATGTTGTATCTCTACTTCTTCCTTAATCTTTTCCCTCTGGGAGAGGGGAAGGAGGTGAGGGAGAGAGAGGGAAGGAGGGAGGGAGGGAGAGAGAGAGAGAGAGAGCGAAAGAGAGATCTTACTGGTTCTGTTTCCCAGGAGAACACTGACCAATGACCACTAACTGGCTGTGTCACCTCTGTGCCTCAGTTTCCTCACCTGAAAAAATGGGAGAAATGCTCATCCTCTACTAACTGTCAGTTTTCTTGCTATTTTATTATCACGACACAGGACTGCAGAGCACTGCTGGGGAGCAGGGACTCCGCCATGCAAGCATGTATGGGGGGCATTTCACACGTAAGGTCTCCAGCTGTGTTTGGCCCTCAGTGCACAGGAAAAGGCTTTAACACCTCCCTCTCCTGCTCCTCTCAGCAGGTGGTGTGCTTCAGACCCACATTACCACCTCCTCTTGGCCCTCAAGTTAGCCGGGTCCTCTTGGATTCGACCCTGCCCTCCATTTCAGAGAGAAAGGATGGCTTCCAGGCATGAACTTGTTAATTAATTTTGTTTCATCTGCTCATGCTTTTGATCTTTTGCTCATTCCCTCCTCAGGGACGTTCACTCCACATTAACTCTTCTCTCTTTCCTGGACTCCTAGGCTCAGAACTCATGGCTGGGGCCATCTTAGTGTTAAGAGCTTCCCTCTGTCCAGCCTCTTCCTGGGACCCCCTTGTCCTCCCTCTGTCCCCAGCCGGACTTCCTCACAAAAATGGCGTCTGTCCCTACCATTTCACGTACTGACTAGCACTCCCTCCAGAGGAGCTAAGGAAGGGAACGAGCCAGGCAGATTGCTGGGGAAGAAGATTCCAGACAGAGGATCAACGTGCACAGGCTCCAAGGTGGGAGTGTGCTTGGGTTGGCTGAGGAATGTCAAGGCCCAGGTGGAGAGTGAGCAAGGGGCGAGGGATCGGGGGCTGAAATCGGCACAAGCTGGGCCCACATGTGGTGGGGAGTTGGCTTTGGCTCTGAGTGAAGTGGGGAGCCGTTGAAGGCTGTTGAGCAGAGAAGTCACGTACAACCACCTACATCTGAAAAGGCTCCTTTTGCAGAGAAGCGAGAGCGGACCCTTCAGAAGGCAAGTACGATAATCCAAGCCAGACTAGGTGCGGCTCAACCAGGAAGGAAGCATCAGGAG
>NW_027809598.1:0-280 GCF_054177405.1 Leptonychotes weddellii | reverse complement strand
GGTGTGGTAATGGCTTTATATAGTATAATATTTTATATTAAAGTGCGGGATACACCTAAAGGGTCTACTTACTTCAAACCAAAAAAGAACGGTGCAATGACGGTAACTTCAACTGGTGATTTTTGGTTGATGATGCTATTTAAGATTCCAATGTATTTGGCAATGGCTTTATTAGCATGGAAATTGTCTCCAGCAGGGGTAAGTTTACTTTCAGAATCTACTGTAAATATAACCTATGGAGCTTTATTTGCCCTATATATTTATGAGTTTGTTTCTAGCT
>NW_027809597.1:0-280 GCF_054177405.1 Leptonychotes weddellii | reverse complement strand
TAAGAAGCCCACGGGGGCCTTCCTATGAAAATTGGTATTCTTGAAATCCTAACAAGGTAATATGATGACATGTAATCAATTGAATGGCACCTTGTGAATACCCTATATTATACCATTATTGGATTGTAGGGACTTGACCCCTTAACCACTAGAGTAAAAGCAAGGAGAGTGTATCATTCATCTGGAAACTCACCACTACATCAAGCAGAGTGACAGCCAAACAGTGGGTGCTCACAATAAGTTGAAAAACGGATGGATCCATTCATTTGTGATTTAACAT
>NW_027809596.1:0-280 GCF_054177405.1 Leptonychotes weddellii | reverse complement strand
GGGACACAGCTGTCACGCATTTGAGAGAGCTAGCCATTCAAAATAGTAAAAATAAAGCCTATTTGTGTAATTTAAAGGCCTTGTTCTTTCTTGAGGGTGTAAGATAGCCAGAGTTTCACCACATCAGTTCCCATTCCTGTGAAGTAGGTCACTGTTCACCTCCTTCCCACAGCCACGGGAAACCAGATGCCTGCAAAGTGGTTGTACTGTTAACCATTTAAATAAAGAATACTAATCAACTAGTCACTAGGTACGCTACTATTTCAAATGAAATCAGACT
>NW_027809595.1:0-280 GCF_054177405.1 Leptonychotes weddellii | reverse complement strand
GGAACTATAGGTATAAATAAAAACAGTGAAAAACAGTGGTTATGGTAAGAATAGAATGACCTCATGTACATTACATTGCCCAGCAAATAAAAGATATTCAAAAAATGTGAATTCCCATCCTAGAATTCACACCCGTCTGCAATGTGACTCCCACCTACCTTCAGTCTTGACTTCCACTGTCCCACAGGACAAGCTTTTTACCTTAGCCAGCGGGTGTGGTTCCTGAGCACACTGAGCTCAGTCTCATTTGCTGGAGTTATCCCCACTTCCTGAAGATGTT
>NW_027809594.1:0-280 GCF_054177405.1 Leptonychotes weddellii | reverse complement strand
TGGAAATCCTATTTGAAATAAAACAAATTGCTCCCTAAAATTTGAATAGCATATAACTAATTTAATAGGGCACAACATTGGGAGGCCTTAAGATCACGTTTAGAAATGCTAGTCTAGGGGCGCCTGGGTGGCTCAGTTGGTTAAACAACTGCCTTTGGCTCAGGTCATGATCCTGGAGTCCCGGGATCGAGTCCCACATCGGGCTCCCTGCTCAGCAAGGAGTCTGCTTCTCCCTCTGACCCTCCTTTCTCTCATGCTCTCTGTCTCTCATTCTCTCTCT
>NW_027809593.1:0-280 GCF_054177405.1 Leptonychotes weddellii | reverse complement strand
TGTGAATTGTGCAAGACTGTTGAATCACAGATCTGTACCTCTGAAACAAATAATGCAATATATGTTAAGAAAAAAAAAAAGAAGAAGATAGCAGGAGGGGAAGAACGAAGTGGGGGAAATCGGAGGAGGAGATGAACCATGAGAGAAGATGGACTCTGAAAAACAAGCTGAGGGTTCTAGAGGGAAGAGGGGTGGGTTAGCCTGGTGCTGGGTATTAAAGAGGGCACGTTCTGCATGGAGTACTGGGTGTTATGCACAAACGATGAATCATGGAACACTG
>NW_027809592.1:0-280 GCF_054177405.1 Leptonychotes weddellii | reverse complement strand
GAAGACTTTCCATGTATATTTGTTTTTTTTCCTCATTCCCTCCTACCCATCCTTCCTCATTTCTATACAGAGTTGAAAGCATCAATTTAAGCATCCCCCCAAACTGACAAGAAGATAGCAATTCCTCAGTACAGACTTCCAGATACTTGCTGGCTTTTCAAGGGATCTCTGTCTTTTGTTTGTTCGCTTATTTGTTTAACGGTTGCTTTTCAAGGCATTTAATTTGGGTGCCTTGGTGGTGAGCACCAACCGTGGCACCTAGACGGCTTGGCTCCATGTG
>NW_027809591.1:0-280 GCF_054177405.1 Leptonychotes weddellii | reverse complement strand
GTTTGCCTAAAGCCTAGAACAGGGTTTAACACAGAGTAGGTACTTAAATATTTATTGAACAACTACAGTTTTATTTTTTTATTTTTATTTTTTTTTAAAGATTTTATTTATTATTTGACAGAGAGAATGAGAGAGAGAGAGCACATGAGAGGGGGGAGGGTCAGAGGGAGAAGCAGACTCCCCGCCGAGCAGGGAGCCCGATGCGGGACTCGATCCCGGGACTCCAGGATCATGACCTGAGCCGAAGGCAGTCGCTCAACCGACTGAGCCACTCAGGCGC
>NW_027809590.1:0-280 GCF_054177405.1 Leptonychotes weddellii | reverse complement strand
TATTTACCCAAAGAGTACAAAAATACTAATTGAAAGGGATACATGTCCCCTCATGTTTATAGCAGCATTATCTACAATAGCCGAATTATGGAAAGAGCCCAAGTGCCCACTGACTGATAAATGGATAAAGAAGTAGTGGTATATATATATGAATATTACTCAGCCATAAAAAGGAATGAAATATTGCCATTTGCAGTGACGTGGATAGAGCTAGAGAGTTTAATTCTAAGCGAAATAAGCCAGTCAGAAAAGACAAATACCGTATGATTTCACTTATAGG
>NW_027809589.1:0-280 GCF_054177405.1 Leptonychotes weddellii | reverse complement strand
TGCACAACCATAGCCGGATAGATATAAATGCTCCTGTCAAAAAAGGTCACTCACCTCCCTTCCAAAAAACAAAGCAAGAGCCACCTCACAACCATTAGGATGGGGACTATTAAAAAAAAAAAGGTATTGGCGGGGGGCTGGGGGGTGGAGAAATTGGAACCCTTGTGCATTGTGGGTAGGGATGTAAATGGCGCAGCCACTGTGGAAAATCAGTATGGCGGTTGCTCACAAAATTAAAAATGGAATAATCCAGCACTTCCACTTCTAGGTATATAGCCCC
>NW_027809588.1:0-2838 GCF_054177405.1 Leptonychotes weddellii | reverse complement strand
TTTGGGGTAAATGCCCAGTAGTGCAATTGCTGGGTCATAGGGTAGCTCTATTTTTAAATTTTTGAGGCACCTCCACACTGTTTTCCAAAGTGGCTGTACCAACTTGCATTCCCACCAACAGTGTAAGAGGGTTCCCCTTTCTCCACAACCTCTCCAACATTTGTTGTTTCTTTCCCTGCCCATTTTTGCCATTCTAACTGGTTTAAGATGGTATCTCAGTGTGGTTTTGATTTGGATTTCTCTGATGGCTAATGATGATGAACATTTTTTCATGTGTCTGTTAGCCGTTTGTATGTCTTCTTCAGAGAAGTGTCTTTTCATATCTTCTGCCCACTTTTTGACTTGATTATTTGTTTTTTGGGTGTTGAGTTTGAGAAGTTCTTTATAGATTTTGGATACCAGCCCTTTATCTGTAGTGTCATTTGCAAATATCTTCTTCCATTCTGTGGGTTCTTGCATATCCTAGAACACAGGTTGGCAAAACATGATCCATGGGCTGAAATGGCCCTCTGCTTGTTTTGTAAAAGCAAGTGTTAATTGAACACAGTCAGGTTGGTTCATTTACATACTACCTATGACTGCTTTTGTGCTATAACAGCTAAATTTAGTAGTTAAAACAGTGACCATGTTGGGGTGCCTGGGTGGCTCAGTCAGTTGAGCATCCAACTCTTGATTTTGGCTCAGGTCATAATCTCAGGGTTGTGAGATCTGGCCAGGGCCTCAGGCTCTGCACTCAATGCAGGGTCTGCTTGTCCCTCTCCCTCTGCCCTCCCTCCCCCGCCCCCGGCTTGTGCACATGCTCTCTCTCAAATAAATAGGATAGAATAGAATAGAATGAATAGAATAGAATAGAATAAAAACCCAGAGACCATGTAGTCTACAAAGATTAAGATATTTGCTCTCTGGCCCCTTATAGAAGTATGCCAACTCATGTGTTTAAAGTAAGACGAAACTTCTGCAAAGCCTCTGTGGGTTTGCCTAGTGTGTTTTGCCCAACTTGTAAGGATATAGCAGCCATAATACAGTTTCCTAGGACAGTCCTGTCCAGTGTTATTTCTCTACTACCCTCATATGTATATGTGAGGAAATTTAAACTGATGTGATGGTGTCTTTTGTTTTTTGATTTAAAAAATATAGCCCCCATGGGTATGGATGCCAGTGTTCTCTAGGAACACAGAAAAACAGACGTTGGCAGAGGCTACAATGATCACCGCGTTGAATCAATGTGATCATTATCAGTCCTGAGACTTTCTAGGTGTTTTGAAAATGTCTGCATATTGCAATCTAGCTCTTCATGTTACAACATAGATGAGGATTTTCATTTTCTTCAGCCACAGAGAAAGCAAGGAAATTTAAATCAGTGACTAGTTCTCCAGCTTCCCTCTTCGCCCATGCCTAAGGCTATAAAAACATGTTTACAAGAAGTATTCTTCAGGCGAACAAGATTCTTGACATGAATTGGGCCTAAAATGTTATCTTATACAAGATAACCTGATAAGAGGGCACTTTGAGAGAGTCTATTTATTCCTTAGCATTTTTTAGTGATTGTGGGATTTATAGTGATAAGAAAGGAAACTCTGTTAAACTAAACCAGATAGCCTAAGAGGAGAAGCAGAAATAATGGAAGAGTATTGTGGAAGGAAAGATAAACTCTCCAAAAACTTTTTATTGTACATGGCTTCCAATACATGAACACACGAACAATTTAAATATAGCATTGAAAAGATGAGGCAGAAAAGAAGTCTTGAGTATGTGAAAGCAACCTGAAAATGGGTGAAGATGTTGTATCACCTCGAAATTATTCTTTAACTGCACAGCTAAGTACTCAGTTATTTCAGGCTGCTCCCAACATAAAATAACCTGCCTTACTAATTAATTAGTTTTCTTATATTAAGTGTCCCACCTTCTCCAAGGAATTTCCTCTGCTGCCATCAGGAGAACAAATTGGAACTATAATAAGAACTTGCAGGCTACAAAAGTAGAAAGTTCTAAACCTTTGAAAAAAAAAAAAAGCAGCTTGATAAAGGGAGTTGGTTTGGGTGTATAATTTTAGATTATGACCCTGATCCCATCCAGGAAAACATGGGACTTAGGGAAACAGTGCAAGCCCAGTTCTTAGGCAAGAATATAAGAATTTGTGTTTTATGGAGGAAGAGAACCAAAACCCAGCTACATCATCCAGCTGGGTAAAGGGAGGAAGAATCTAGATAGAGGAACACGGCGGGGCAAGAGTGGTGTCCGGGAATGAGCAGAAGTATGAAGTGGCAGATGGGGTTTGGTAGAGATGTGTTTGGGGCAGATGACAGTTGGGAAATGTGCCACTGGCATTTCTAGAAGGGATGTGTAGCTGTAGCTGGGAATAATCTGGAGCTGTTCGTAAGTTCCAGTCAAGGTCCAGTCAAGAGTCAGAAACCACAACGAGTGGTTTTTAGTAGCTGAAAAAATTAATATGAAGAATTGACTAGATGTTGAAGAACTTAAAAGGCAAAAATAGAACAGAAATTATAAAAAAGGTGGCAACTAATGAAAATAGCTACCTGCCCCTGGGTCTGGAAGAGCAAAAGAAGGGATTGGAGAATGGGCCCCGTGGGACTGAAAACAGACTTTTGAGGAGGGAGCCATGTTAGTCCGCTTGGACTACCATAGAAAAAATACCACAGACTGGGTGGCTTAAACAACAGAAATTTATTTGCTTAGTGCTGGAGACTGGACAACCAGGATCAAGGCGCCAGCATAGGTGCTTTCTTAAGTTTTATTTTTTTAATTTAAAAAAAGGTTTCTTTTAATTATATTTTATTATGTTATGTTAATCACCATACATTACATCATTAGTTTTTG
>NW_027809587.1:0-280 GCF_054177405.1 Leptonychotes weddellii | reverse complement strand
TGTTACACTTTCCCACAAATGCCAGGCAATTTTACTAAGAGAGCATGTTATATGATCATAAGATAGATGCAGGGCCTATAGGAAGTAATGTGCCCTAATTTGTAGAGGAGGAAATAAACAGAGCTGATCTTGATTCACAATGGTGCTAATAGCCACCATTTCTAGGACTTGTCCTTTGAGTTTTTATTTTATTTTATTTTTTTTTTATTCTTATGTTAATCCCCATACATTACATCATTAGTTCTAGATGAAGTGTTCCATGATTCATTGTTCGTGCACA
>NW_027809586.1:0-280 GCF_054177405.1 Leptonychotes weddellii | reverse complement strand
CACCGAGGCCAAGCCAGCCTATGGGAGGGTTTTGGCACAAAACCTAGCGTGTGTCTCCGCGGAAGGGTCCTGGCATTCTTCGGTCGGGGGTGGGCATGCAGGGGGAGGACACGGGCAGATCTTTCTGTGGCTTGTCCTTCTTTCCCGATGCCACCTCCAGCCTGAGCCCGCTGCACAGCACTTCTGTCCCGACACCCCTGGATGGAGAGTTCGGGGTTCTGCCCCCAGCATGGGCGTCGTGGCCGTCCTGCACCCTGGGTTCAGTGCAAGCTCCTGGATT
>NW_027809585.1:0-280 GCF_054177405.1 Leptonychotes weddellii | reverse complement strand
CTCTTAAAAAACCCATTTTTATCTGGTAAAGGCTCTTTTCATTTATCTGACTTTTTTTTTTGTATCTTTTAAATACTCAATTTTTTTTTTCATAGTTAGTCTGCCTTAGACTTAGGAGAGAGGAAGCATTTACCGTTCTAGTGTCTAGGCCTTTCTTTCCTAAGTCAGCACTTCACAGATTGGGTCAATTTGAGATTGCGTTTTTGCATTAAAGTAGAAGAGTTTTAATCTATTATGGTTATATGCCATCTGCATTCTCAGGGCTCATTATTATTTACAT
>NW_027809584.1:0-280 GCF_054177405.1 Leptonychotes weddellii | reverse complement strand
TCAGTATCACCGGTAAATCTCCAGATCTACGAAGAGCTCCTGTGAGTGTTACGTGGTGCCTGCGCATAATGGCCCCGAAAAGTGGGACAGATGTCCACACTACAGCTCACCATCACAGAAGCCTGTCCACACCTGTGGGTGCCGCTCCCCGCCTGGCTGGTCTTCCTGCCCTGACCCCTGTGCTGTCCTCCCAGCCTCTGCTCCTCCCCTTGTCTCCGCGCTGACCACCCTCCTCCTCCCCTTGTCTCCGCGCTGACCACCCTCCTCCTCCCCTTGTCTC
>NW_027809583.1:0-280 GCF_054177405.1 Leptonychotes weddellii | reverse complement strand
TGGGGGCAGACGGGGGCTCACTCAGTGCACTCCCCACCTGCCTGGGGTCTTTGCCCTTCAGGGCCGACGCTTGGGTGGCTCTCCATCCATCACCTTGCAAGAGCTGCTTTTCATACTTCGTGCCGCTCACGCCATTATTCTCTACGGAGGAGTCAGTCCGATGGCGCGAACCCTTCCCGGGCCACGGAAGGTGAGTCTGGCTGTCACCGCGACCCCTTTCACATTGCCCCCCAGCGCCCGTTCTGCCTCGGGGCGCGGACTGTGGCCTGTAGCCTCCTCC
>NW_027809582.1:0-280 GCF_054177405.1 Leptonychotes weddellii | reverse complement strand
CTCTGTCCCTGCGTGTCTCATTCACTAAACTTTGCTTGTCACTTCCTTCTGGCTCACATTTGATTTCCACCCTACATGAAGGTAAGGGCCCTCTTGGCTAGCCCCATGGGACCCCCTCTCCAGGTCCTCAAACCTGGCCTGCCAGCATCATGAAAACTGGTTGTAACGTAAGGTAGTCAGGTAAAGCAGAGGAGGCATTATATTTGAAGTTCAGACAGTGAAATCACTTTTTTCTTTTTTTTACAGATTTTATTTACTTGACAAAGACAGCGGGAGAGGG
>NW_027809581.1:0-280 GCF_054177405.1 Leptonychotes weddellii | reverse complement strand
TGATTTTAACTTAATTACCTCTTTGTAGACTCTATCTCCAAATATGGCCATACTCTGAAGTCCTGTGTGTAGGACTTCAACATATGAATTTGGGGAAGGGCGACACTGTTCAGCTCTTAACAATTAGTGTTTGTCTACTATAACCTTCTTCCAATTCTTTGTGTTGTTTTGTTTTATGTATGTTTTTATAAAGCAGCAAATGGCTAGATTTTAAAAATGCTATTTAAATAGATTCAGTTTGATCCAAACTTACTGGTCTTCTAATGTGTGGCATTACTTC
>NW_027809580.1:0-280 GCF_054177405.1 Leptonychotes weddellii | reverse complement strand
ATGGGGCTGTTTCTTTAATAATGAGATTTAAGTCCTGTATTGTTGGTAACCAAATCTAATAGAAGGTTTAACTACTACTACTAACACAATTATATATTTTTTATTCTATCAAGAACCTAAAAAGTTATAGTTGTTTTAAATATCATCCATGCTTCCACTTTTATTCAGTTTTATTGCAAGTATTTGAATTAAAAAAAAATGTATTTCTAAAACATGCTGTTTAAATCAGCCATTTAACTTTACTATTCCGAGATGACAAAATAAGGAAAATTAGGAATAT
>NW_027809579.1:0-280 GCF_054177405.1 Leptonychotes weddellii | reverse complement strand
TGGAACACTTCATCTAGAACTAATGATGTAATGTATGGGGATTAACATAAGAATAAAAAAAAAAGATGGGAGCATGTTTGAATGCCTCTAGGAACCATCCCATGGGGAGGGAAAAATTGATGGGGATGCAGAGTATGGGATTTCCCCAGGTTTCATATAGCCCACTGAATTAAGGCAGTGAGAAGGGCAGAAGTCAAGGGTATCTACAGGGGATGCCAGCACCCCGCTTGCCCCTGGAATGCAAGTGGGGTGGGGACAGAGGACAGGAGAGCCACAGGGA
>NW_027809578.1:0-2838 GCF_054177405.1 Leptonychotes weddellii | reverse complement strand
CTGAAGTGGATGATGTCTGGGCCGCCTGGTAGGAGTTCGGAGAGCAGCCACTTCTGACCGCACAGAGGAGGGGTCCTAGGAGGCCATGGGCTCAGCTGCAATTAGGGGTGCCGCAGGGGACAGGCCTGCAGACCAGGGTGGGGCAGGAGGGCTGGCAGCCCCCAGAGGACTGGCAGGAGGGGGCCACATACACAATGGGCTTGTAGCTCATGGGAAGGCACACAGCAGGCTTGCAGCTCACGGGCAGGCACACAGCAGGCTTGTAGCTCATGGGCACGCAGCAGGACGTCTGGCAGGGGCTGGGGGTGCAGCAGGACGTCTGGCAGCTCACAGGCACGCAGCAGGTCACCTGGCAGGGACTGGGCACGTAGCAGGACGTCTGGCAGGAGCTGGGGGTACAGCAGGACATCTGGCAGCTCACGGGCACGCAGCAGGACGTCTGGCAGGAGCTGGGGGTGCAGCTGGCCTGCTGGCAGCCCGTGGAGCAGCTGGTGAAGTACATGGCGGTGTGGGGCTGGAGTGGAGTCAGGGTGGAGGACAGGGCTGGTCCGGAGGTTCCTTCCCCAGGCAGCCTTTATACCCGGGCTGTGGCATCCTGGCAACAAGCCACACAGGTGCCTTCCTCCTGGTTGCCTGATTGTTTGCCTCCTCCTCCTCCTCCTCCTCTGTGCGTCTCTTCCTGGAGTTTCTGGGGGAAGTGACTCGGTTCAGGAAACTCTGCAACAGCTGGAGGCTCAGTGTGACCCAGCAGCCCTGTGATATCTGGACTCAGAGCCCAGGTTGGATGGTGAAGGACCATCAGCTGGGGATAGGAGACCCCACATCAGGATATTCAAGGTCCTCCCCAAGCTTACATACCCTGTCCTCTGACCACATAAGCACCATCCTGCTTGCCAGACCAGGGGTCCCCCGTTTAGATTTGGAAACTCCGTGATCCAGAAGGTCTTCCCAATGGACCAGAGCCAAGCAGCTGGGCTCCTCACTGGGGACAGCCGTGGCCATGTCATCTACCATGTCATCCAGTCCCAGCTTTGTGCCCGGCACCATGCTAAGCCTTTTACCTGGATCAGCTCATCACTGACTAGTCACCAATCCTTGCTGCCATCCAAGGGATAGGTGATACCCCACTTACACGCATGCACAATTAGATTTCATGATGTCTGCGCGCTCGCACCACTGAGGTGAAGCAGGAATTTGAAGCTGCTCAGTTTCACTCTGGAGTCTGTGGTCTTTACCATTGTGCCAAATTATGCTGGGGCTTTAGGGGTTTTCTGAGACTCTTGGGTCTGTAAGTTAGAATTAAGAAAACAAATTTGGGGGGCGCCTGGGTGGCTCAGTCGTTAAGCGTCTGCCTTTGGCTCAGGTCATGATGCCAGGGTCCTGGGCTCGAGCCCCACATCGGGCTCCCTGCTCAGCGGGGAGCCTACTTCTCCCTCTCCCTCTGCCCCTGCTTGTGTTCCCTCTCTCGCTGTGTTTCTCTCTGTGTCAAATAAATAAATAAAATCTTAAAAAAAATAATAATAAAACAAATTTGGGGGGTGTGCCTGAGTGGCTCAGTCGGCTGGGCATCCAACTCTTGATCTCAGCTCAGGTCTTGATCTCAGGGTAGTGAGTTCAAGCCCTGAACTGGGCTCCACGCTGGGCATGGAGCCTACTTAAAAAAAATTGGGAATTTTGTCCATTTTTTATGCTTCAATATCATTCTCTTCTCCTCCTTGGGTTAAAATTGCTTATTATTAGACTTCTTGATATTGTCCATAGGCCCTCTTCATGATTCTTAATTTTGTTCTCTCTTTTTCAGATTGGGTAATTCCTACTGATGTGTCTTCATATTGACAGTCTTTCTTATTCTGTCGGCCCGGGACTGTGATGCTTGGACTCAAGCTGTGTGGTCTGCACTTGACCACCTGCACCTGCAGCCCAGCGCCCACACTGCAGGATTTCCCACTGTTCCAGGAACATGCCCATTTCTGCAGCACTGTCCTCACGCCCCCATGGCTGCTTCTGCTTGGAACACCACCCCTGCCCCATCCATGTCACCCACATGCCAGCTCAGCATCGCCTCCACACAGAGGTCCTCAAACCACTTGCCAGCACCCCTATTCCTCTCTACCTGCTGAACCTGTTTTCCTTTCCGGGACTCAGACTGCTCTGGAGTCATTTCATGCATTAACTTTCATGCTCTCGTTTATTCATTGCCCCACAAGGCTCACGAGCCTAGGACGTCTCTGTAGCCAACACACAATATATATTTGTTGCATGAACAAATCCATTATTGTATAGATTACTAGGAGGCAGAAGTTGATCACCTTTCTATAAAGGGAAAATAGTAAATATTTCAGGCTTTGCAGGGGCATGGTCTCTCTCATAACCACTCTGCATTATAGTGCAAGCCCTAGACAATACGTAAGCAAACGAGCATGGCTGTTTCCAATAAAACTTTATTGACAAAACAAGAAGCAAGCCAGATTTGTCCCACAGACTTCCCTGCTTCCCAGTTTACAGATCGCTAGTTTAATGCTTTCCTATACAAAATAAAAGCTCAAAATGCATCATTGCCTCGAAGTCACCACTGAAGGGCATGAGACGAAAAGGAATAAAGGACGCGGTCCTGAGTGGAGCGTGATGTTGTGTGCACATTACTGGCCTGGAGAAATAGCACGAACCCCACGCACAGGCAAACCAGAAGATCCTGTTTACAGAAGAAGAAATTGGCCTCTAAGCTAAATGTGTTATAGTGGAGCATAACACAGGAGAGTGCGTCCCACAGATGTTGGGGGAAACATGGTGGAAACAACTATGAGGAAGTCAACAAGTTGTGCTTCTGTGTTGCCCGGA
>NW_027809577.1:0-13614 GCF_054177405.1 Leptonychotes weddellii | reverse complement strand
GGGGTGGCTAGGTGATAGACATTGTGGAGGGTATGTGCTGTGGTGAGCGCTGTGAATTGTGTAAGACTGTTGAATCACAGACCTGTACCTCTGAAACAAATAATACATTATATGTTAAAAAAAAAAAAAAAGAAGATAGCAGGAAGGGAAAAAGGAAGAGGGGGAAATTGGAGGGGGAGACAAACCATGAGAGACTATGGACTCTGAGAAACAAACTGAGGGTTCTAGAGGGGAGAGGGGTGGGGGGATGGGTTAGCCCGGTGATGGGTATTAAAGAGGGTACGTACTGAATGGAGCGCTGGGTGTTATACGCAAACAATGAATCATGAAACACTACATCAAAAACTAATGATGTAATGTATGCTGATTAACATAACATAATAAAATTAAAAAAAAAAACCAGTTTGCTGAAAGCTAATTCATTGCATGGCTATGATTTGAAATTCATCGAAGGACTAACTCACTAAGTTATTTATGTCATCTATACTATTTAGTTTTGGTTTTCATTTTGATTTTCTACCAACATTTTAAGGAATTTCCAACTGTTTTTTCCCTAGTCAGGCTTAAGAGCTTGGGGAGTACAGAGGACCACAAAAAATACATTCATAAGGATATATTCTTGAATGGGAAGAATTGTTATAAATATATTTTTCATTAAGTTATCTTTATTCATAAGGATAATACATTTATATGAACTCTTCACATTTAAGAATATATGCAAGAAGGCACTATTTATAAGGAATATATTCATAAAAAGAATACTTTCTTTGAATATATTCAGAAAACAATGTATTTATGAGGAGAATATATTCATAAGAATACGTTCAACTTTTTTCTGCTTCAGCTTCTTGCTGTTGCTACTGGAGACTGAGAGACAGAATTAGAGGCAGAGGGGGGTAAACTGAGGCACAGATGGAAAGGAACTTGTTTCCAGCTCAAGTGCTGGGGAGCTGGGGAAGAGAGAAAACATTTCTTAAGATGATATTATGAAAGCAAAATGAAAACCAATCAACTGAACTAGAAAGTTAAAAGACATCATTATCTTAGGCAAACTGATTATTTGGGGAAGGGATCATTTAAGTAATTGCTATTTGGGGGATTAGTAGATTGTATGATTTATCACCTAAACTGGGATGCTTTTGAGAGTGAAAGGGGTACTGTTAATAATCATGCTGGGACAGTAGGTATAAATTAGAACTGTCCTGGGCAAACTGAGATGTAGGGTCATCCTACACCCCTGCCTTCTGGTCCAAACCGGTCTCTGGTGTCCATGTTTGAGTAAGGTTGGGCATGCACAAACCCGAGGAACAGGCTGGATCTGCTTGGTTTTGCAATATGGCTACATGGCTGAATGTGAGATTGAATATGTGGATTGTTTTCAACATGAATACCATCTTCTGTTTGAAAGATCTAAAGCTGTTGGGTATTAGGATAAGTTTGAAGGAGAGCTGTGATTTCTTGGATGGCATCCATGGCAGTTATTACCTTTCAGTGGATGACTTCCAATTCTAGATCTCTAGGCCAAGCTCCAAACTGAAATTTCCAAACACAAGCTGGACATCTCCCACAGGCACCTCAAATCCAACATGTCCCAAGTTGAACTCCTAGGAAGAGAATGTAGAGAGATTAAAAACCAGACCTTTGAGAAGGCTTTCTCACTGCCATTTTTTCATGCTATGCTTAATTATATTTTTGACAACCTGAGAGGACTTTCTTCCTCCTCTTTAGTCCTCAAAATCTGTCTTTTAGAGACCAGCTCAAATCTCATTTTTTGGTGGCATTGTCTTTATGAAATCGCCACATTCCTCTCTCCCTTATAAAAATTACCAATTGTTTATGATAGCAACCCAGGGTGGTCACAAGTAAGGCCTGTGGTTAGTACCATTTAGTTTGGAATGGCATTGTTTTCTAAGTGTTTCAGGTGTGCCAGATATTTTTACCATAGCAATTAGCACATCGCTAAGCAGATAACAGGATCATTTAATTCACACAATGAATATTTACTGAGGACAGTATTATGCACCAGGTACTATTCTAGTTTCTGGAGATAGAGCAATCAACAAAACAAAAGGTGTCATGGCCAGAAGCTTACATTTTAGTGGAGAGGATGGACAATGAAAAAACCTAGAACTCATTTTAAAGATGAAGAGAATTAGGCCATGAGAAATGAAGGGATGTGCCTAAGGAAATAGAATCTAGTGTAGGAACCAGGGTTTGAATTTGATGTGCCTTCTAGGACAGCATTATTTCCCAGCACACCAAACCAAGTGCTCTGCGTAGCATTCTGGAGGAGGCGCTCCATGTGCTGGGTCCTATGGGGGTGTTTGCCTGTTCTTCCGTAGCTGCACTTCTGGGTGGTCAAGAGGGAACCCAAGAGTTCCACCTGCTTCTGATAAGAAGATGATCCTTTGTCTTTCTGCACTTCTATCTGCGGGAGCTGAGAGAGAGGCTAGGAGCTGTGAGTCCTCCAGGTTACACCCCAGGAGCAGGAGTGGTAGGGTCCTAGAATTCTGTAGACTCCTGGTAAACCCCCTCAGTCCACTCTCCCCTCAACACTCAAATCTTCACCAGTTTTTATCTTGAGACCCTCAGGACTAGTCTCATTGTGTACTTCATTGCAATTTCTATTAGTCACCTCGCGAAGTCCTGAACTGGACAAATATTGTATGATTCCACTTATCTGAGGTATCTAGAACAGTCAGATTCACAGAAGCAAAAGGTAGAAGGGTGGTCACCAGGAGCTGGGAGGATGGAGGTGTGGGAGTTGTTTGATGGACAGTTTCCGTTTTGCAAGATGAGAAGAGTTTTGGAGATTGGACAACAGTGTGAATGTCCTCAACACTACTGATCTGTACACTTAAAAACGGTAGATTTTATGTTATGTGTGTTTGCCACAATTAAAAAAAAAATAGGGGCGCCTGAGTGGCTCAGTTGTTAAGCGTCTGCCTTCGGCTCAGGTCATGATCTCAGGGTCCTGGGATCGAGCCCCGCATCGGACTCCCTGCTCCGCGGGAAGCCTGCTTCATCCTCTCCCACTCCCCCCCGCTTGTGTTCCCTCTCTCGCTGTCTCTCTCTCTGTCAAATAAATAAATAAAATCTTTAAAAAAAAAAAAATAAAAGAAGTGTAGGACCCAAGCTCATCTTTCAGCCCCTAGTGGCTCATCCCCATTCGTGTGTGACTGTAAAGCTACTCCTTCTTCCAACAGTCCTGACCTGCAAATGTCACTCATTTATTTGCCTGTCTTTCTCTCTCCCTTCAACTAGGATATTTGGTCCATTGGAGCAGAGAGTTCTGTTGGTTTCATTTACGGTTATAATCACAGCACCTGTAAGAGTGCCTGACACACAGTAGGTATCAGTACATATTTGTTGACTGTCTGCTGACTTCTGTATGAATCCGCACAGAGGAATGAGCAACTTATTAGGGACGTAGCAAAAGAAAGGTAGAGAAAAGCAGTGGCAGTCACACCGCCATCTCTCCCTCTTCACGTAATTAGTCATTGCCACAGAAAATATCTTCATGTGACATGTTTCATTAAAAAAAAATAGCATTAACTATTTCAAAGCATTTTGTTTTGACTCATAGCTGGGGAAGGATGGGGGAGTGCTTTTCTGTTTTATGAACCAGCCTATTTATTGCCACATGGAGTATTTCCTTTCGGGGCTGCAGGGTGCCTCTTCTGCCACCCAATTTTTTATTTAGTGACATTATTTCATGGCTGGTTTCCACCTTCATTTTTCACTAAAAATATATTACAGATTTTTTTTCTTCATTCACCCCCTTGAACTATCACTCACTTGTCTTACGGATGTTCTAATGCTTCGACAATTGCTGCAATCATAGGTAATCCAAAGAATTCTACCTTATTAACAGCACAGCCAGGAGCTAATCAGAAGTCTTCATTTGCCCGACACAATTCACAGCCCGTGAGGGGTGATTGCTCCATCACTTGTCTTCTTCCTTTTTCTCTGCATTGTTTTTCACTCTGAATTCATTTGGTAACCACTACTCTTTGGATCTTTTCCCTTGAGCTTCCTTGCTGCATCTACACATGCACGTATTTGGACTATTTTGTGTGACTGGACCATCTATTTAATTAATTATCTGGTCACTTCTGTAAAAAACATTAAATCCTTTTTTTTGATAACTTTGAATTATTTGATCAATTTGATGAATGAACTCAGTCCAAATGGTTTCAACAGCCATCAGTGGTGACTTGCTATCTGTCTCAAAGAAATTTACCTTTTTTTCCAGCCTTCATTTTCTTTTTATTCAATGCCTTCTCTTTCTGTTAGTTTTAAAGTGATCTTAGAGCTCCTTTTGAGGTATCGGCTTTTCTTGAATACCGGAGCAGCTTATTTGCCCTAGATCGCATTATAGAATGTTATTGCGTCTTATTGCATGAGGGGACAGCAAGGGTTTTCTTGTTTCTAGACCTCTGTCTAGTAGAAATGAATGTGATAAAACAAAAAAAAGTGTGTGTTTATTAATATATGCTATATACATGTAAGTCCATGAAACTTAAGGCTTATTTATTTATTTTTGTATCCTTAACTCCAGGTGTTTTGGTATAATCAAGTCTGGGTCAATGGTCCAGTTGGTCTTACATAATTTACTGTTGGTAAATTTTTTTTCTCACTTTCTTTTTAAAAACTGGGTATACATGGTAATAAGAGACCTGCTATAATCTTTTTCCCAACCCCCATCCTACTCTAGCCTTTATATTAGTTATCAGTAATTACAAGTCACAGTGTGGTATCACTTCAGGGTTCTGAATTTGGAAATTTTGACAATCCTTCACATGACCTCAAATCAGTGATGGAGGCGTTCATGGCTTTTTTTTGCTTCTGCTTCTTACACCTTCCCTCTCCTACCCCCACTTCCTGCTTCCCATGCAGAGACACAGATATGCAAAATGCATTCCACATATATCTTTTCTTGGTGTTTCTAAGCACTTCTTTCATATGGAATATGTGTTGTACACTGTATTATACATCATATCACAGTAATACCTCAGGAGGCTGGCATGGTTTGACATAAAGTGTTTGGATGATTTTTGTTTTGGTTAACTTGATTTGAGTAACACACTTTTTTGTTTGAAATGGAAAATTTCTAAAATAAAGTCTATACTCTATATCCTAGTAATTGTAATATATAAAATATAACCAAACCTTTTCTTAATGAGGTAGGGCATCCATTAAAGAGCGTTAGTGGGTTGTATAGACAAGTGCTTTCAGAGCTGGGTTTTGATTCAGTCAGAATTCTTGGTTGTAAGAAACAGTTAATGGACTTTGGTTTATTAGGGACAGAGGGCACTCAAACTGGAGACATTCAGTTTTGGGGCTAAGCTTCTAGAAAAAATGCCCAAATATAGGCCAAAGACTGGTTCTATAAGGAAAGTCCTCTCCCTGCAGCCACTGACTACTTGCAAGCATAGTTTTAAATGCAGCTTCTCTGCCGGCAACTTACCCTTACAGCCCCTGCTGTGGCCACTAGTATGAGAGAGGGAAAGGAAAGGAGGACAGAGAGAGAATTTCTAGAGCATTCAGTGTCAGTGTGCTTTCTGTACCAAGACTGGTGTGATGTTACCAAACTTGGCTTCATGGATGCGCCCTTGTGGTGAGGGGATAGCTAACATTTTCAGCTCCTCCAGGGGGAGACTGTCTACCCTCCACCCAAACTCATAAAGTGAAAGGGGTTCATATAGGGAAGCCAAGATTACCATTGGATGCCCACTTTAGGTTAAATATATAACATTCCGGGCCAATTCCTGGCACTCACTTCTTTGCCTATGTCCTGATATGAGCACAGTTCCTTGTTTCAGGCAAGTGGGAAACATCCTGTGCAATTGCAAGTGGAATCTCACTGCCTTTCTGTGGGGTCAGAATCAGAATCTCCGAGGGTTTTTTTTTTGTCTTCAGTAAAGTTCTTTAAGATTTTTATCTTTGAAGTTCGGCTTCTTTGACACTGTTAAAAACATTTTAGCATCCAGAGCTATTTTACCTTTATGGGCTCTCCCCGGCCATCTTTTAGAATTTCAGGATTTTTACTCCTAGTAGTCTATTAAAGACAGGTGGTGGTGTTTAACTGCCGACATAATTGGGCATCCTGTGTTCTCGATTTCCTTAGTGCCAGGTAATTGTGAAATTTGTTCTGGGTATAGGTTGATTCAGGTTTACCATTGTCTAGTTCTGAAGAAGTTGGGATAAAATTCATTGTGTGAATGTGGATGGTTGTCTCAGTTTACTTTTGTGTGGATGGAAGTGATCCTGCTAGAGCTGGACTCCTGGGTACTGGGAGCGGGGTCGAGATGGTAGAGAAAGAGGAAAGGCAGAAATGGGGCAGGGATCCTGACTCCAGGGCACTGGCACTGTGGCCATGTTTCTTACTTCCAAAAGGATCATCCAGAAATCCGACCACCTATGCTCTTGACCTTCAAGTATTGTCAGTATTTATTGCACCTGCCCATCAGCTATTTTTATGATTTTAATTTTTTAAAATTTATTAAATTTATTTATTTATTTTTTAAAAAGATTTTATTTATTTATTTGAGACAGAGAGAATGAGATACAGAGAGCATGAGAGGGAGGAGGGTCAGAGGGAGAAGCAGACTCCCCGCCGAGCAGGGAGCCCGATGCGGGACTCGATCCAGGGACTCCAGGATCATGACCTGAGCCGAAGGCAGCCGCTTAACCAACTGAGCCACCCAGGCGCCCTTATTAAATTTATTTTTAAATTTTATTTGAGAGAGAGAGTGAGCGAGAGAGAGGGAGCACATAAGCAGGGGCAGAGGGAGAGGGAGAAGCAGACTCCCCACTGAGCAGGGAACCTGATGCGGTGCTCAATCCCAGGACCCTGGGATCATGACCCGAGCTGAAGGCAGACGCTTAACCGACTGAGCCACCCAGGCGCCCTATTTTTATGATTTTTAGAAGCACTGGTAGTAGATATTGATGAGAAGGAAGAGAATGTTCAAAAGCATGATCTAAAATTATAATGCTGTATTTTAATGAACTAACTTTGGTTCGGATCCAGGTTTTACCAATAACTGTGTGAACTTGGGCACATTGTAATCAACCTCTCTGACCTCCCATGTCTTTCTCTGCAAAGTGAGATAATGCTTGTTTTGTATAGCCTTTGAAGATTAAGTGAGGTAAATAGGTAAATTGCCAGTTATAGAGAAAGTATTCAGTAAATGTTGGGTCCCTTCTCTGGAGTTTATTCATGTATGCTGACCCTATCCCCCCTCTTGTGATGACTTTAATATCTGTTTACAGTATTGCTGATGGAGAATAGTGTCAATCCAGAGTTTGACAGCCTCTCAGTCCTATGTAAGTCTAGTGTCACTCCTGGAATCACAATGAACTTTCTAACTTTTTTTCTGTATAACTTGATGGGGTTAGGAAATCATGGCTATTTTGGAAACATTCCAGCATAGAAGCTATATACCAGAAAAATAAAATTCTAGGAAAACACCTCCTCCAAGGAATAATTCTGTTTTTGGAGGACTACCATGTATATTTTGCTTTATGTTGTCTTTCCTAAAATGGATTTATTTATTTATTTTTAAGTAATGCAATAATTTAAAAGAAAGCACCATCTTGGCTTATATTTCCCCCCAAAGACGATAGCTTTCTTCATTAGGATGCCTAATTAAAAAGTAGTATTTGTGCTTCTTTTGCCAACCTTCCAAAAAATTCGCTGCTGGGCAGAGGAAGAAGTTGATAAATAAAAAGTAATTTGTTCATAAAATTTATAAGCTGCTGCAAATAAGGACCCAGGAAGAAAGTGCCAAGTCAGCTTGAAATGGTAGATGATAATCACAACAGCAAATGTACAAATGCATTATGGTAAGGATATATCAACTGGCAAGGCTCGATGTGAATAATACGGAAAAAACAACTACGTGGAGAAATGTCAAATGAAAGATTATCTTTACTTGTGAAGAATCTATTTAAATTATAAGTCCAGCACAGGATTTCTGCTTCCCCAAACCTTAAGGGCTTCTACTGACTAACAGCAGCTCCAGCACCCGCAACAATAAACCTTTTATTTTCCTCCTAGCGCCTAAGAGTTCTGGGTCTAAGAGACAGGGTTTTTCAGTGGACTGTGTCTTTAATTGCAGATTTAACCCTAAAAGAAGGGTTCCTGCAAGCCCTACTTGGGGCAGGAGATGTATATCATCAAGGAGACACAAGTTTCCTTCTTAACTGGCCTTTGCCGTCAAGAGCATTTGTAGAGCATTTTAGTCTTGACCTCCTAAATAATGTTTCATTGAGCAAGCATGACTTTATAACCATAAAATAACTTTAGTATTACTATTTTCTTCCCTGTCCCTTCCCATTTATTGTGTGGAGCTAGTTCTTCCCTGTGCCCAGAGGAAAGATAAAATTTATTGTACACTATAGCTACTATCTGACCACTCACTTAACAGTAGGTCATCCTGTTAGTATGTCCAGGCCAGTGTGAGATCTTAGAATGAGTATATTTCATTAAAGATTAGTGCTTTTCCTCCTCCCCTAGCTCAGGCCTTCTGAAGGCTGGCCATAAGCACTGGGCAAAGGGGATCTGGTCAGTTTCTTTTCTTTTCCCTCAAAGTGCATCATACCCCCCTTTCCTCATTTTGAGAGAAAGGCCACTATTTCAGATCACCTTCACAGTAGAAGGTAGGAGGGGCTGGGGAGAGAGGGATGCAGCCAGGAAAGATGTCCCCTTTCCTACTGCTGTCATCACATGGCAGCTGACTCCACAGGTGGGCTGACTCGATTGTGGGGCACATTGATGTGTTATCTGCGTATTCTCACCTCCGGGGAGCTGTCACTTGCAGTCCATCACCAAATCTGTTAGTTTTGTTTTAAAAAAATAGGCCACATCTAACCATTTTGTATCTTGTCCACTGCACCCCATGCTCCAAGCCACCACCAGTTCTCTCCTGGATTTTTGCAGTGGCCTTCTCTTAGCTGGTTTTCCTGCTTCTGCCTGTGTGTTTCTTACATATAGTAGTGAATGGGATCCTTTAATATATCGTTCAGATTGTTATTCCTTTGTTCAAACCATCTGGTGGTTCCTATCTCACTCAAAGGCCTTTGACATATTACATGGTCGTCCCTTCCCCAACTGTACTTTTTGGACCTCATCTTCCACCAGTTGCCTCACTTTTCCAGAACACTGCAGATGTGATTCCACCTCAGGGCCTTTGCATTTGCTGTTCCCTCTACCCATGATGCTTTCCCTCAGATACCCACATAGCTTACTCCCTCATCTCCTTAAAATCTTTGTGCAAATGTCTCTTTCTTAGTAAACATTTCGCTGATTGTTTCATTGAAATCTGCAAACCCACCTTCCCCTGAGCACTCTCCCAATTCTTCCCAGGCTTTATTTTTCTCCATAATGATTTTTTTTTTTTTTACCAACTATATATTTTACTTATATATACTTTTTTCTTCCTTTGTTATAAACTTAACAAAGGCAGGATTTTTATCAGTTTGTTCCCAGTTGTATCCCTATCATGTAGAACAGTGCTTGGCATGTAGTAGGTGCTCCATAATATTTTTGAAACAATGAATGAATGATTGTTTACACTTACCATGTTTTATTGTAACTCACATGTTCACATGACTCTGTCTCTCTTTAGGCTGTTGAGAGTAAGGCCGAGGTTTTAGTCATTTTGTTCCCTGCAGATCTAGCTTAATGCCTGGCAGAGGATAAGTTCTCAATAAGTATTTCTTGATTAAATTAAAGAATGACTGAATCAAGGGAGATTGTTGGAGAGGGTGGAAAAAAGAAACGGAGGAGTCAACTCTCATGGAAGATTGGGGAGGAGAAAGTTACAAGGCAAAATAAAATGGCCAAATATTCAAGGGAGAAGAAGTGATGGAATCTGGAATGGGAAGAGGCTGGGGCATTGGAGGTGGGGTAGGGTTGCCAGGCCAGTTGAAGAAGGATGGGGGGTGCAGTGGAGGTGACCGAGCAGAGACTGTCCGGAGAAGTTTGTGAGGGGACTGCATGGAATTCAGCCTGAGGGGAAGTTGGTTGGGGGAATATATGTGTGTATATTAGCCAAGGGAGGATTGAAGATGTCTGTAATATCGAGTGGAGAAAGAGACTAAAGATTTGGTAGAGAGGGGATAGATGTTGCAGCAGATTTGGGAGAGGGCAGAAGGAGGTGGGACTGAGGACAGGAGAAGACCCAGTCCTGGGAAGAAGTAACCTTATAACTTCTCTGAGGTAGGGGGCATCACTGGTCCTGGCTTGGATACACAGGTGTGGAGGGAGGGAGGGAGGAAGCTACCTACCTACCTATTTATTTATCTTTATCATTTATCTTTCTATTTGCCTCCTCATCCATCCATCTGTTCATCCATCTATCCATCTTTCCACCTATGTATTTATCTGTTGAATATTCCATTTTTCTTAGAACCCAGCCTAATTTTCTTGGTCCTTCTGATGGCTTGTCCCCATTGATGCGGGGGGCAGGAGGGGGGGGCGGTGGACTGTGGCATTCTGAGGTGAAGCTAGGGAATAGAGAACTTTTTCAAGGTATGTGCAGCCCCCATGGCAAGTGAGGGGTTTTGAATTACCCTACCCTGTACAATGATTTCTCTGGCCTGAAGATCACTTTGAGGTCAGATAGACACAGTGCAAGATAAAAAACAACAGCTTACTAATATTTAGAATGCTATACTTTTCAAAGTATTTAAAATCCAAAATCTTCCAGCTAATTGCTAATTCCCACTTAGTTCTCTGCAGCCTTGGCAAGATGATTGTAGGTAAATAATTCCTACCTTTCTCTATAATATCCAGCAAAAGAATTGAGAAATGCTTTTTTCTTCTAATAATTACCACTTCTATTTATGAACAATGGAAGGGAACAAAATAAAGAGTAAATGAAAGAAATGAAAAAATAAATCCACCCTGCCTTGATACTCTGTCCAGTTAATGAACCCTACAGAGGAACCACATTAACACTGGCACACTTTTTAATGATGGAATAACTCAATATGTGCACTCATTTGGGACATTTATAGATTATTAATTACCCATACACGGTATTCAACCTATGAATGTAATTACCCAGAGCCTCTCTTTCCTCGCTCGCCCAGTATCTTGACTTGTTTCCCAAATCCCCCTCGGGTGTGTGGAGCCCCAGACATACTCTGCGCCCCTTGGAATCATTTTGGCAGTCCCCCCTAGTCTCTGCTTGGATTGACCTGGCGGATGTCGTGTGCTAGGTGCACTACTTTGAAGTATTGATTCTCAGGGCAAAGGTGTTAGGATGATTATGACACCCCCAGTCACACTCATGTTCATAGAGGGGACATGGGAAGCAGATTACGGGGACTGATTTATTTTGGAGACTTAGGGGACATTCTTGTTGCCCTTGCCTCTGAATCTGTGCTTAAAGACAGTTCGAAAATAACGAGGGCTGTTAACTAGAGAGAGAGACATGCTGAGCAGATGGTCCATCAGAGGCCAAGAGCCTAAACTGATGGTAAACCCGGGTGGAGATTTGGAAACAGAGGTTTCCTTGGGGAAATAATTTTGTGTTCCCAGATGTGCAATAGTTATTTCAGTAGCAATAAGGGTGACCTTAAAGAGGGGCCAATTTCTGATGTGACTCAAGCCTCAGGCTTGTGGAGATTTACAAAACAAGATTTTCACAGGGCTGATAGAATTTTTGCTCAATCCCGGTGGCCTGGCCTTGGATGCGTCTTGAGGAGCCCATTGAGATGGGGCATGGACTTTAGCTTCACTGGGGTGGAGGGAACACAGGGTCCTTCTCTCTCCCCCAGATATACTATTATTATTATTATACTATTACTATTTTTTTTCTGATTGTAAACATAATATGTGCTGACTAAAAAATGCTAAAACTTTTAGACATAAGTGAAATTGAAAGCGAAAGTCTCCTTAATTCAATACCGTAGACATAACCATTGTTAGAATTTGTTGTATACCTTTCTAGAAGTTTTCTATACATCTATAAGCACATGTGTTAGCACATATATGTCTTTTAGATGAATAAAATAATATCAAACCTACTTTTCTATAAAATTTTTTAACATGAAATATTTCATGGATATCTTTTTTTGCAAATACATATAAATATTCTTGTTCTTTTCCAGTGCTTAAGAGTATGCGGTTATATGGCATAGTACAATTTATTTAATTGGTCATTTAAATGTAACTAAAAATTTTTTATAAGTCATGCTGCAAAAAGAAATTGTGTACATTGGTTTTTGTCCATTTGTTTATTTCTTTTGGGTAGATTCTACAAGCTTAACAGCTAGTGTCAACAGGAATACTTACTGGTCTATATTGTCTCATTCGGTACCTCCCTAAAGTTCAACTGATTTATACTTCACCAGTGGAGTATTTATGCTTTCACCAACTTTGAATATTATAAGTCTCTTTAATCTTTGCTAATCTTAAGGTGGGACATGATAGATCATTGTTATTTTAATTTGTTTCTTTGATTACTAAGCAGGGTGATTAACTTTTCATACGTTTTTTAGCAATTTGTGTTTCTTCTTTTGAAATTGCCCTGTTCATGAGTCTTTACTTTTTTGGGGGAAGGTGACAACACTTGTCTTGTTTTTAACTGATGAGTAAGAAGTCTTCAGAAAATAGAGATACTAACATTTTTACTGCTCTACATGATACGTATTTTCTTCACAAAATATATTTTATTGCTGCTTTTATTTATAATTGTTTTTTTTTTTAAAGATTTATTTATTTATTTATTTGAGAGAGTGAGAATGAGAGAGTACATGAGAGGGGGCAGGGTCAGAGGGAGAAGCAGGCTCCCTGCTGAGCAGGGAACCTGATGCAGGACTTGATCCCGGGACTCCAGGATCATGACCTGAGCTGAAGGCAGTCACCCAACCAACTGAGCCACCCAGGTGCCCTATAATTGTTTTTTAAACTAAGAATGTAATAAAGGTTCACTCATTGTATTTAGCTGTTAGGTACCTTTAGTTTCTTTTTAATAGAGAACAGTCACTCAAAATTTGTTTCCAGATAATATTCACTTTTTGAAAGACGGTTATTGATGTTTTTTTAAAATGTTCTGTATCATATTACATAAGTTTACTTCTGTTCTTAGTTTACCAATGGATTTAACCTGAAATGAATATAGAATTTTATCAACTGCATTTATTAAAATGATAATTTGGTCTTTTATTTTAGTCTCTTAATCTAATGAATGAGACTAATAGATTTTCTTTTTTTTTTTAAATTTTATTATGTTATGTTAGTCACCATACAATATATCATTAGTTTTTGATGTGGTGATCCATGATCCATTGTTTTTGTATAACACCCAGTGCTCCATGCAGTACGTGCCCTCCTTAATACCCATCACCAGGCTAACCAATCCCCCCTCCCCCCTCCCCTCTAAAACCCTGTTTGTTTCTCAGAGTCCATAGTCTCTCATGGTTCATCTCTCCCTCCAATTCCGCCCCCCCTCATTTTTCCCTTCCTTCTCCTAGTGTCCTCCCTGCTATTCCTTATGTTCCACAAATAAGTGAAACCATATGATAATTGACTTTCTCTGCTTGACTTATTTCACTTAGCATAATCTCCTCCAGTCCCATCCATGTTGATGTAAAAAT